>NW_027436921.1:0-81278 GCF_047716275.1 Strix uralensis
GGACAACATAAAATCTGGGGCTCTGTGCTTTCTTTCGTTCTGAACAAGTGTTACTGTTTTCTGCACAAAAGCGATTCTGCCAAGCAATGTGAACACTTGTGCTTCCCAGGCACAGAGAAGGTGCTAGCAGGGAATTCTCTGCCTGCCTTTCCCCAGTGCTCTGCAAGCTCTCCAGGACAACATAAAATCTGGGGCTCTGTGCTTTCTTTCGTTCTGAACAAGTGTTACTGTTTTCTGCACAAAAGCGATTCTGCGAAGCAATGTGAACAGGCACAGAGAAGGTGCTAGCAGGGAATTCCTCTGCCTGCCTTTCCCCAGTGCTCTGCAAGCTCTCCAGGACAACATAAAATCTGGGGCTCTGTGCTTTCTTTCGTTCTGAACAAGTGTTACTGTTTTCTGCACAAAAGCGATTCTGCGAAGCAATGTGAACACTTGTGCTTCCCAGGCACAGAGAAGGTGCTAGCAGGGAATTCTCTGCCTGCCTTTCCCCAGTGCTCTGCAAGCTCTCCAGGACAACATAAAATCTGGGGCTCTGTGCTTTCTTTCGTTCTGAACAAGTGTTACTGTTTTCTGCACAAAAGCGATTCTGCGAAGCAATGTGAACACTTGTGCTTCCCAGGCACAGAGAAGGTGCTAGCAGGGAATTCTCTGCCTGCCTTTCCCCAGTGCTCTGCAAGCTCTCCAGGACAACATAAAATCTGGGGCTCTGTGCTTTCTTTCGTTCTGAACAAGTGTTACTGTTTTCTGCACAAAAGCGATTCTGCGAAGCAATGTGAACACTTGTGCTTCCCAGGCACAGAGAAGGTGCTAGCAGGGAATTCTCTGCCTGCCTTTCCCCAGTGCTCTTCAAGCTCTCCAGGACAACATAAAATCTGGGGCTCTGTGCTTTCTTTCGTTCTGAACAAGTGTTACTGTTTTCTGCACAAAAGCGATTCTGCCAAGCAATGTGAACAGGCACAGAGAAGGTGCTAGCAGGGAATTCTCTGCCTGCCTTTCCCCAGTGCTCTGCAAGCTCTCCAGGACAACATAAAATCTGGGGCTCTGTGCTTTCTTTCGTTCTGAACAAGTGTTACTGTTTTCTGCACAAAAGCGAATCTGCGAAGCAGTGTGAACACTTGTGCTTCCCAGGCACAGAGAAGGTGCTAGCAGGGAATTCTCTGCCTGCCTTTCCCCAGTGCTCTGCAAGCTCTCCAGGACAACATAAAATCTGGGGCTCTGTGCTTTCTTTCGTTCTGAACAAGTGTTACTGTTTTCTGCACAAAAGCGATTCTGCGAAGCAATGTGAACACTTGTGCTTCCCAGGCACAGAGAAGGTGCTAGCAGGGAATTCTCTGCCTGCCTTTCCCCAGTGCTCTGCAAGCTCTCCAGGACAACATAAAATCTGGGGCTCTGTGCTTTCTTTCGTTCTGAACAAGTGTTACTGTTTTCTGCACAAAAGCGATTCTGCGAAGCAATGTGAACACTTGTGCTTCCCAGGCACAGAGAAGGTGCTAGCAGGGAATTCTCTGCCTGCCTTTCCCCAGTGCTCTGCAAGCTCTCCAGGACAACATAAAATCTGGGGCTCTGTGCTTTCTTTCGTTCTGAACAAGTGTTACTGTTTTCTGCACAAAAGCGATTCTGCCAAGCAATGTGAACAGGCACAGAGAAGGTGCTAGCAGGGAATTCTCTGCCTGCCTTTCCCCAGTGCTCTGCAAGCTCTCCAGGACAACATAAAATCTGGGGCTCTGTGCTTTCTTTCGTTCTGAACAAGTGTTAATGTTTTCTGCACAAAAGCGATTCTGCGAAGCAATGTGAACAGGCACAGAGAAGGTGCTAGCAGGGAATTCTCTGCCTGCCTTTCCCCAGTGCTCTGCAAGCTCTCCAGGACAACATAAAATCTGGGGCTCTGTGCTTTCTTTCATTCTGAACAAGTGTTACTGTTTTCTGCACAAAAGCGATTCTGCGAAGCAATGTGAACACTTCTGCTTCCCAGGCACAGAGAAGGTGCTAGCAGGGAATTCTCTGCCTGCCTTTCCCCAGTGCTCTGCAAGCTCTCCAGGACAACATAAAATCTGGGGCTCTGTGCTTTCTTTCTTCCTGACCAAGTGTTACTGTTTTCTGCACAAAAGCGATTCTGCGAAGCAATGTGAACACTTGTGCTTCCCAGGCACAGAGAAGGTGCTAGCAGGGAATTCTCTGCCTGCCTTTCCCCAGTGCTCTGCAAGCTCTCCAGGACAACATAAAATCTGGGGCTCTGTGCTTTCTTTCGTTCTGAACAAGTGTTACTGTTTTCTGCACAAAAGCGATTCTGCGAAGCAATGTGAACACTTGTGCTTCCCAGGCACAGAGAAGGTGCTAGCAGGGAATTCTCTGCCTGCCTTTCCCCAGTGCTCTGCAAGCTCTCCAGGACAACATAAAATCTGGGGCTCTGTGCTTTCTTTCGTTCTGAACAAGTGTTACTGTTTTCTGCACAAAAGCGATTCTGCCAAGCAATGTGAACACTTGTGCTTCCCAGGCACAGAGAAGGTGCTAGCAGGGAATTCTCTGCCTGCCTTTCCCCAGTGCTCTGCAAGCTCTCCAGGACAACATAAAATCTGGGGCTCTGTGCTTTCTTTCTTCCTGACCAAGTGTTACTGTTTTCTGCACAAAAGCGATTCTGCGAAGCAATGTGAACACTTGTGCTTCCCAGGCACAGAGAAGGTGCTAGCAGGGAATTCTCTGCCTGCCTTTCCCCAGTGCTCTGCAAGCTCTCCAGGACAACATAAAATCTGGGGCTCTGTGCTTTCTTTCGTTCTGAACAAGTGTTACTGTTTTCTGCACAAAAGTGATTCTGCGAAGCAATGTGAACAGGCACAGAGAAGGTGCTAGCAGGGAATTCTCTGCCTGCCTTTCCCCAGTGCTCTGCAAGCTCTCCAGGACAACATAAAATCTGGGGCTCTGTGCTTTCTTTCGTTCTGAACAAGTGTTACTGTTTTCTGCACAAAAGCGATTCTGCGAAGCAATGTGAACACTTCTGCTTCCCAGGCACAGAGAAGGTGCTAGCAGGGAATTCTCTGCCTGCCTTTCCCCAGTGCTCTGCAAGCTCTCCAGGACAACAGCAAATCTGGGGCTCTGTGCTTTCTTTCATTCTGAACAAGTGTTACTGTTTTCTGCACAAAAGCGATTCTGCGAAGCAATGTGAACACTTGTGCTTCCCAGGCACAGAGAAGGTGCTAGCAGGGAATTCTCTGCCTGCCTTTCCCCAGTGCTCTGCAAGCTCTCCAGGACAACATAAAATCTGGGGCTCTCTGCTTTCTTTCGTTCTGAACAAGTGTTACTGTTTTCTGCACAAAAGCGATTCTGCGAAGCAATGTGAACAGGCACAGAGAAGGTGCTAGCAGGGAATTCTCTGCCTGCCTTTCCCCAGTGCTCTGCAAGCTCTCCAGGACAACAGCAAATCTGGGGCTCTGTGCTTTCTTTCGTTCTGAACAAGTGTTACTGTTTTCTGCACAAAAGCGATTCTGCGAAGCAATGTGAACACTTGTGCTTCCCAGGCACAGAGAAGGTGCTAGCAGGGAATTCTCTGCCTGCCTTTCCCCAGTGCTCTGCAAGCTCTCCAGGACAACATAAAATCTGGGGCTCTGTGCTTTCTTTCGTTCTGAACAAGTGTTACTGTTTTCTGCACAAAAGCGATTCTGCCAAGCAATGTGAACACTTCTGCTTCCCAGGCACAGAGAAGGTGCTAGCAGGGAATTCTCTGCCTGCCTTTCCCCAGTGCTCTGCAAGCTCTCCAGGACAACATAAAATCTGGGGCTCTGTGCTTTCTTTCGTTCTGAACAAGTGTTACTGTTTTCTGCACAAAAGCGATTCTGCGAAGCAATGTGAACAGGCACAGAGAAGGTGCTAGCAGGGAATTCTCTGCCTGCCTTTCCCCAGTGCTCTGCAAGCTCTCCAGGACAACATAAAATCTGGGGCTCTGTGCTTTCTTTCGTTCTGAACAAGTGTTACTGTTTTCTGCACAAAAGCGATTCTGCGAAGCAATGTGAACACTTGTGCTTCCCAGGCACAGAGAAGGTGCTAGGAGGGAATTCTCTGCCTGCCTTTCCCCAGTGCTCTGCAAGCTCTCCAGGACAACAGCAAATCTGGGGCTCTGTGCTTTCTTTCGTTCTGAACAAGTGTTACTGTTTTCTGCACAAAAGCGATTCTGCGAAGCAATGTGAACACTTGTGCTTCCCAGGCACAGAGAAGGTGCTAGCAGGGAATTCTCTGCCTGCCTTTCCCCAGTGCTCTGCAAGCTCTCCAGGACAACATAAAATCTGGGGCTCTGTGCTTTCTTTCATTCTGAACAAGTGTTACTGTTTTCTGCACAAAAGCGATTCTGCGAAGCAATGTGAACACTTCTGCTTCCCAGGCACAGAGAAGGTGCTAGCAGGGAATTCTCTGCCTGCCTTTCCCCAGTGCTCTGCAAGCTCTCCAGGACAACATAAAATCTGGGGCTCTGTGCTTTCTTTCGTTCTGAACAAGTGTTACTGTTTTCTGCACAAAAGCGATTCTGCGAAGCAATGTGAACACTTGTGCTTCCCAGGCACAGAGAAGGTGCTAGCAGGGAATTCTCTGCCTGCCTTTCCCCAGTGCTCTGCAAGCTCTCCAGGACAACATAAAATCTGGGGCTCTGTGCTTTCTTTCGTTCTGAACAAGTGTTACTGTTTTCTGCACAAAAGCGATTCTGCGAAGCAATGTGAACACTTGTGCTTCCCAGGCACAGAGAAGGTGCTAGCAGGGAATTCTCTGCCTGCCTTTCCCCAGTGCTCTGCAAGCTCTCCAGGACAACATAAAATCTGGGGCTCTGTGCTTTCTTTCGTTCTGAACAAGTGTTACTGTTTTCTGCACAAAAGCGATTCTGCGAAGCAATGTGAACACTTGTGCTTCCCAGGCACAGAGAAGGTGCTAGCAGGGAATTCTCTGCCTGCCTTTCCCCAGTGCTCTGCAAGCTCTCCAGGACAACATAAAATCTGGGGCTCTGTGCTTTCTTTCGTTCTGAACAAGTGTTACTGTTTTCTGCACAAAAGCGATTCTGCGAAGCAATGTGAACACTTCTGCTTCCCAGGCACAGAGAAGGTGCTAGCAGGGAATTCTCTGCCTGCCTTTCCCCAGTGCTCTTCAAGCTCTCCAGGACAACATAAAATCTGGGGCTCTGTGCTTTCTTTCGTTCTGAACAAGTGTTACTGTTTTCTGCACAAAAGCGATTCTGCCAAGCAATGTGAACAGGCACAGAGAAGGTGCTAGCAGGGAATTCTCTGCCTGCCTTTCCCCAGTGCTCTGCAAGCTCTCCAGGACAACATAAAATCTGGGGCTCTGTGCTTTCTTTCATTCTGAACAAGTGTTACTGTTTTCTGCACAAAAGCGATTCTGCGAAGCAATGTGAACACTTCTGCTTCCCAGGCACAGAGAAGGTGCTAGCAGGGAATTCTCTGCCTGCCTTTCCCCAGTGCTCTGCAAGCTCTCCAGGACAACATAAAATCTGGGGCTCTGTGCTTTCTTTCGTTCTGAACAAGTGTTACTGTTTTCTGCACAAAAGCGATTCTGCGAAGCAATGTGAACACTTGTGCTTCCCAGGCACAGAGAAGGTGCTAGCAGGGAATTCTCTGCCTGCCTTTCCCCAGTGCTCTGCAAGCTCTCCAGGACAACATAAAATCTGGGGCTCTGTGCTTTCTTTCGTTCTGAACAAGTGTTACTGTTTTCTGCACAAAAGCGATTCTGCGAAGCAATGTGAACACTTGTGCTTCCCAGGCACAGAGAAGGTGCTAGCAGGGAATTCTCTGCCTGCCTTTCCCCAGTGCTCTGCAAGCTCTCCAGGACAACATAAAATCTGGGGCTCTGTGCTTTCTTTCGTTCTGAACAAGTGTTACTGTTTTCTGCACAAAAGCGATTCTGCGAAGCAATGTGAACACTTGTGCTTCCCAGGCACAGAGAAGGTGCTAGCAGGGAATTCTCTGCCTGCCTTTCCCCAGTGCTCTGCAAGCTCTCCAGGACAACATAAAATCTGGGGCTCTGTGCTTTCTTTCGTTCTGAACAAGTGTTACTGTTTCTGCACAAAAGCGATTCTGCCAAGCAATGTGAACAGGCACAGAGAAGGTGCTAGCAGGGAATTCTCTGCCTGCCTTTCCCCAGTGCTCTGCAAGCTCTCCAGGACAACATAAAATCTGGGGCTCTGTGCTTTCTTTCGTCTGAAAAAGTGTTAATGTTTTCTGCACAAAAGCGATTCTGCGAAGCAATGTGAACAGGCACAGAGAAGGTGCTAGCAGGGAATTCTCTGCCTGCCTTTCCCCAGTGCTCTGCAAGCTCTCCAGGACAACATAAAATCTGGGGCTCTGTGCTTTCTTTCATTCTGAACAAGTGTTACTGTTTTCTGCACAAAAGCGATTCTGCGAAGCAATGTGAACACTTCTGCTTCCCAGGCACACAGAAGGTGCTAGCAGGGAATTCTCTGCCTGCCTTTCCCCAGTGCTCTGCAAGCTCTCCAGGACAACATAAAATCTGGGGCTCTGTGCTTTCTTTCTTCCTGACCAAGTGTTACTGTTTTCTGCACAAAAGCGATTCTGCGAAGCAATGTGAACACTTGTGCTTCCCAGGCACAGAGAAGGTGCTAGCAGGAATTCTCTGCCTGCCTTTCCCAGTGCTCTGCAAGCTCTCCAGGACAACATAAAATCTGGGGCTCTGTGCTTTCTTTCGTTCTGAACAAGTGTTACTGTTTTTCTGCACAAAAGCGATTCTGCGAAGCAATGTGAACACTTGTGCTTCCCAGGCACAGAGAAGGTGCTAGCAGGGAATTCTCTGCCTGCCTTTCCCCAGTGCTCTGCAAGCTCTCCAGGACAACATAAAATCTGGGGCTCTGTGCTTTCTTTCGTTCTGAACAAGTGTTACTGTTTTCTGCACAAAAGCGATTCTGCCAAGCAATGTGAACACTTGTGCTTCCCAGGCACAGAGAAGGTGCTAGCAGGGAATTCTCTGCCTGCCTTTCCCCAGTGCTCTGCAAGCTCTCCAGGACAACATAAAATCTGGGGCTCTGTGCTTTCTTTCTTCCTGACCAAGTGTTACTGTTTTCTGCACAAAAGCGATTCTGCGAAGCAATGTGAACACTTGTGCTTCCCAGGCACAGAGAAGGTGCTAGCAGGGAATTCTCTGGCCTGCCTTTCCCCAGTGCTCTGCAAGCTCTCCAGGACAACATAAAATCTGGGGCTCTGTGCTTTCATTCGTTCTGAACAAGTGTTACTGTTTTCTGCACAAAAGTGATTCTGCGAAGCAATGTGAACAGGCACAGAGAGGTGCTAGCAGGGAATTCTCTGCCTGCCTTTCCCCAGTGCTCTGCAAGCTCTCCAGGACAACAACAAATCTGGGGCTCTGTGCTTTCTTTCGTTCTGAACAAGTGTTTACTGTTTTCTGCACAAAAGCGATTCTGCCAAGCAATGTGAACACTTCTGCTTCCCAGGCACAGAGAAGGTGCTAGCAGGGAATTCTCTGCCTGCCTTTCCCCAGTGCTCTGCAAGCTCTCCAGGACAACATAAAATCTGGGGCTCTGTGCTTTCTTTCGTTCTGACAAGTGTTACTGTTTTCTGCAGCAAAAGCGATTCTGCGAAGCAATGTGAACAGGCACAGAGAAGGTGCTAGCAGGGAATTCTCTGCCTGCCTTTCCCAGTGCTCTGCAAGCTCTCCAGGACAACATAAAATCTGGGGCTCTGTGCTTTCTTTCGTTCTGAACAAGTGTTTACTGTTTTCTGCACAAAAGCGATTCTGCGAAGCAATGTGAACACTTGTGCTTCCCAGGCACAGAGAAGGTGCTAGCAGGGAATTCTCTGCCTGCCTTTCCCCAGTGCTCTGCAAGCTCTCCAGGACAACAGCAAATCTGGGGCTCTGTGCTTTCTTTCGTTCTGAACAAGTGTTACTGTTTTCTGCACAAAAGCGATTCTGCGAAGCAATGTGAACACTTGTGCTTCCCAGGCACAGAGAAGGTGCTAGCAGGGAATTCTCTGCCTGCCTTTCCCCCAGTGCTCTGCAAGCTCTCCAGGACAACATAAAATCTGGGGCTCTGTGCTTTCTTTCATTCTGAACAAGTGTTACTGTTTTCTGCACAAAAGCGATTCTGCGAAGCAATGTGAACACTTGTGCTTCCCAGGCACAGAGAAGGTGCTAGGAGGGAATTCTCCTGCCTGCCTTTCCCCAGTGCTCTGCAAGCTCTCCAGGACAACATAAAATCTGGGGCTCTGTGCTTTCTTTCGTTCTGAACAAGTGTTACTGTTTTCTGCACAAAAGCGATTCTGCGAAGCAATGTGAACACTTGTGCTTCCCAGGCACAGAGAAGGTGCTAGCAGGGAATTCTCTGCCTGCCTTTCCCCAGTGCTCTGCAAGCTCTCCAGGACAACATAAAATCTGGGGCTCTGTGCTTTCTTTCGTTCTGAACAAGTGTTACTGTTTTCTGCACAAAAGCGATTCTGCGAAGCAATGTGAACACTTGTGCTTCCCAGGCACAGAGAAGGTGCTAGCAGGGAATTCTCTGCCTGCCTTTCCCCAGTGCTCTGCAAGCTCTCCAGGACAACATAAAATCTGGGGCTCTGTGCTTTCTTTCGTTCTGAACAAGTGTTACTGTTTTCTGCACAAAAGCGATTCTGCGAAGCAATGTGAACACTTGTGCTTCCCAGGCACAGAGAAGGTGCTAGCAGGGAATTCTCTGCCTGCCTTTCCCCAGTGCTCTTCAAGCTCTCCAGGACAACATAAAATCTGGGGCTCTGTGCTTTCTTTCGTTCTGAACAAGTGTTACTGTTTTCTGCACAAAAGCGATTCTGCCAAGCAATGTGAACCAGGCACAGAGAAGGTGCTAGCAGGGAATTCTCTGCCTGCCTTTCCCCAGTGCTCTGCAAGCTCTCCAGGACAACATAAAATCTGGGGCTCTGTGCTTTCTTTCGTTCTGAACAAGTGTTACTGTTTTCTGCACAAAAACGATTCTGCGAAGCAGTGTGAACACTTGTGCTTCCCAGGCACAGAGAAGGTGCTAGCAGGGAATTCTCTGCCTGCCTTTCCCCAGTGCTCTGCAAGCTCTCCAGGACAACATAAAATCTGGGGCTCTGTGCTTTCTTTCGTTCTGAACAAGTGTTACTGTTTTCTGCACAAAAGCGATTCTGCGAAGCAATGTGAACACTTGTGCTTCCCAGGCACAGAGAAGGTGCTAGCAGGGAATTCTCTGCCTGCCTTTCCCCAGTGCTCTGCAAGCTCTCCAGGACAACATAAAATCTGGGGCTCTGTGCTTTCTTTCGTTCTGAACAAGTGTTACTGTTTTCTGCACAAAAGCGATTCTGCGAAGCAATGTGAACACTTGTGCTTCCCAGGCACAGAGAAGGTGCTAGCAGGGAATTCTCTGCCTGCCTTTCCCCAGTGCTCTGCAAGCTCTCCAGGACAACATAAAATCTGGGGCTCTGTGCTTTCTTTCGTTCTGAACAAGTGTTACTGTTTTCTGCACAAAAGCGATTCTGCGAAGCAATGTGAACACTTGTGCTTCCCAGGCACAGAGAAGGTGCTAGCAGGGAATTCTCTGCCTGCCTTTCCCCAGTGCTCTGCAAGCTCTCCAGGACAACATAAAATCTGGGGCTCTGTGCTTTCTTTCGTTCTGAACAAGTGTTACTGTTTTCTGCACAAAAGCGATTCTGCGAAGCAATGTGAACACTTGTGCTTCCCAGGCACAGAGAAGGTGCTAGCAGGGAATTCTCTGCCTGCCTTTCCCCAGTGCTCTGCAAGCTCTCCAGGACAACATAAAATCTGGGGCTCTGTGCTTTCTTTCGTTCTGAACAAGTGTTACTGTTTTCTGCACAAAAGCGATTCTGCCAAGCAATGTGAACAGGCACAGAGAAGGTGCTAGCAGGGAATTCTCTGCCTGCCTTTCCCCAGTGCTCTGCAAGCTCTCCAGGACAACATAAAATCTGGGGCTCTGTGCTTTCTTTCGTTCTGAACAAGTGTTAATGTTTTCTGCACAAAAGCGATTCTGCGAAGCAATGTGAACAGGCACAGAGAAGGTGCTAGCAGGGAATTCTCTGCCTGCCTTTCCCCAGTGCTCTGCAAGCTCTCCAGGACAACATAAAATCTGGGGCTCTGTGCTTTCTTTCATTCTGAACAAGTGTTACTGTTTTCTGCACAAAAGCGATTCTGCGAAGCAATGTGAACACTTCTGCTTCCCAGGCACACAGAAGGTGCTAGCAGGGAATTCTCTGCCTGCCTTTCCCCAGTGCTCTGCAAGCTCTCCAGGACAACATAAAATCTGGGGCTCTGTGCTTTCTTTCTTCCTGACCAAGAGTTACTGTTTTCTGCACAAAAGCGATTCTGCGAAGCAATGTGAACACTTGTGCTTCCCAGGCACAGAGAAGGTGCTAGCAGGGAATTCTCTGCCTGCCTTTCCCCAGTGCTCTGCAAGCTCTCCAGGACAACATAAAATCTGGGGCTCTGTGCTTTCTTTCGTTCTGAACAAGTGTTACTGTTTTCTGCACAAAAGCGATTCTGCGAAGCAATGTGAACACTTGTGCTTCCCAGGCACAGAGAAGGTGCTAGCAGGGAATTCTCTGCCTGCCTTTCCCCAGTGCTCTGCAAGCTCTCCAGGACAACATAAAATCTGGGGCTCTGTGCTTTCTTTCGTTCTGAACAAGTGTTACTGTTTTCTGCACAAAAGCGATTCTGCCAAGCAATGTGAACACTTGTGCTTCCCAGGCACAGAGAAGGTGCTAGCAGGGAATTCTCTGCCTGCCTTTCCCCAGTGCTCTGCAAGCTCTCCAGGACAACATAAAATCTGGGGCTCTGTGCTTTCTTTCTTCCTGACCAAGTGTTACTGTTTTCTGCACAAAAGCGATTCTGCGAAGCAATGTGAACACTTGTGCTTCCCAGGCACAGAGAAGGTGCTAGCAGGGAATTCTCTGCCTGCCTTTCCCCAGTGCTCTGCAAGCTCTCCAGGACAACATAAAATCTGGGGCTCTGTGCTTTCTTTCGTTCTGAACAAGTGTTACTGTTTTCTGCACAAAAGTGATTCTGCGAAGCAATGTGAACAGGCACAGAGAAGGTGCTAGCAGGGAATTCTCTGCCTGCCTTTCCCCAGTGCTCTGCAAGCTCTCCAGGACAACATAAAATCTGGGGCTCTGTGCTTTCTTTCGTTCTGAACAAGTGTTACTGTTTTCTGCACAAAAGCGATTCTGCGAAGCAATGTGAACACTTCTGCTTCCCAGGCACAGAGAAGGTGCTAGCAGGGAATTCTCTGCCTGCCTTTCCCCAGTGCTCTGCAAGCTCTCCAGGACAACATAAAATCTGGGGCTCTGTGCTTTCTTTCGTTCTGAACAAGTGTTACTGTTTTCTGCACAAAAGCGATTCTGCGAAGCAATGTGAACACTTGTGCTTCCCAGGCACAGAGAAGGTGCTAGCAGGGAATTCTCTGCCTGCCTTTCCCCAGTGCTCTGCAAGCTCTCCAGGACAACATAAAATCTGGGGCTCTCTGCTTTCTTTCGTTCTGAACAAGTGTTACTGTTTTCTGCACAAAAGCGATTCTGCGAAGCAATGTGAACAGGCACAGAGAAGGTGCTAGCAGGGAATTCTCTGCCTGCCTTTCCCCAGTGCTCTGCAAGCTCTCCAGGACAACATAAAATCTGGGGCTCTGTGCTTTCTTTCGTTCTGAACAAGTGTTACTGTTTTCTGCACAAAAGCGATTCTGCGAAGCAATGTGAACACTTCTGCTTCCCAGGCACAGAGAAGGTGCTAGCAGGGAATTCTCTGCCTGCCTTTCCCCAGTGCTCTGCAAGCTCTCCAGGACAACATAAAATCTGGGGCTCTGTGCTTTCTTTCGTTCTGAACAAGTGTTACTGTTTTCTGCACAAAAGCGATTCTGCCAAGCAATGTGAACACTTCTGCTTCCCAGGCACAGAGAAGGTGCTAGCAGGGAATTCTCTGCCTGCCTTTCCCCAGTGCTCTGCAAGCTCTCCAGGACAACATAAAATCTGGGGCTCTGTGCTTTCTTTCGTTCTGAACAAGTGTTACTGTTTTCTGCACAAAAGCGATTCTGCGAAGCAATGTGAACAGGCACAGAGAAGGTGCTAGCAGGGAATTCTCTGCCTGCCTTTCCCCAGTGCTCTGCAAGCTCTCCAGGACAACATAAAATCTGGGGCTCTGTGCTTTCTTTCGTTCTGAACAAGTGTTACTGTTTTCTGCACAAAAGCGATTCTGCGAAGCAATGTGAACACTTGTGCTTCCCAGGCACAGAGAAGGTGCTAGCAGGGAATTCTCTGCCTGCCTTTCCCCAGTGCTCTGCAAGCTCTCCAGGACAACAGCAAATCTGGGGCTCTGTGCTTTCTTTCGTTCTGAACAAGTGTTACTGTTTTCTGCACAAAAGCGATTCTGCGAAGCAATGTGAACACTTGTGCTTCCCAGGCACAGAGAAGGTGCTAGCAGGGAATTCTCTGCCTGCCTTTCCCCAGTGCTCTGCAAGCTCTCCAGGACAACATAAAATCTGGGGCTCTGTGCTTTCTTTCATTCTGAACAAGTGTTACTGTTTTCTGCACAAAAGCGATTCTGCGAAGCAATGTGAACACTTCTGCTTCCCAGGCACAGAGAAGGTGCTAGCAGGGAATTCTCTGCCTGCCTTTCCCCAGTGCTCTGCAAGCTCTCCAGGACAACATAAAATCTGGGGCTCTGTGCTTTCTTTCGTTCTGAACAAGTGTTACTGTTTTCTGCACAAAAGCGATTCTGCGAAGCAATGTGAACACTTCTGCTTCCCAGGCACAGAGAAGGTGCTAGCAGGGAATTCTCTGCCTGCCTTTCCCCAGTGCTCTGCAAGCTCTCCAGGACAACATAAAATCTGGGGCTCTGTGCTTTCTTTCGTTCTGAACAAGTGTTACTGTTTTCTGCACAAAAGCGATTCTGCCAAGCAATGTGAACAGGCACAGAGAAGGTGCTAGCAGGGAATTCTCTGCCTGCCTTTCCCCAGTGCTCTGCAAGCTCTCCAGGACAACATAAAATCTGGGGCTCTGTGCTTTCTTTCGTTCTGAACAAGTGTTACTGTTTTCTGCACAAAAGCGATTCTGCGAAGCAGTGTGAACACTTGTGCTTCCCAGGCACAGAGAAGGTGCTAGCAGGGAATTCTCTGCCTGCCTTTCCCCAGTGCTCTGCAAGCTCTCCAGGACAACATAAAATCTGGGGCTCTGTGCTTTCTTTCATTCTGAACAAGTGTTACTGTTTTCTGCACAAAAGCGATTCTGCGAAGCAATGTGAACACTTGTGCTTCCCAGGCACAGAGAAGGTGCTAGCAGGGAATTCTCTGCCTGCCTTTCCCCAGTGCTCTGCAAGCTCTCCAGGACAACATAAAATCTGGGGCTCTGTGCTTTCTTTCGTTCTGAACAAGTGTTACTGTTTTCTGCACAAAAGCGATTCTGCGAAGCAATGTGAACACTTCTGCTTCCCAGGCACAGAGAAGGTGCTAGCAGGGAATTCTCTGCCTGCCTTTCCCCAGTGCTCTGCAAGCTCTCCAGGACAACATAAAATCTGGGGCTCTGTGCTTTCTTTCGTTCTGAACAAGTGTTACTGTTTTCTGCACAAAAGCGATTCTGCGAAGCAATGTGAACAGGCACAGAGAAGGTGCTAGCAGGGAATTCTCTGCCTGCCTTTCCCCAGTGCTCTGCAAGCTCTCCAGGACAACAGCAAATCTGGGGCGCTGTGCTTTCTTTCGTTCTGAACAAGTGTTACTGTTTTCTGCACAAAAGCGATTCTGCGAAGCAATGTGAACACTTGTGCTTCCCAGGCACAGAGAAGGTGCTAGCAGGGAATTCTCTGCCTGCCTTTCCCCAGTGCTCTGCAAGCTCTCCAGGACAACATAAAATCTGGGGCTCTGTGCTTTCTTTCGTTCTGAACAAGTGTTACTGTTTTCTGCACAAAAGCGATTCTGCGAAGCAATGTGAACAGGCACAGAGAAGGTGCTAGCAGGGAATTCTCTGCCTGCCTTTCCCCAGTGCTCTGCAAGCTCTCCAGGACAACATAAAATCTGGGGCTCTGTGCTTTCTTTCGTTCTGAACAAGTGTTACTGTTTTCTGCACAAAAGCGATTCTGCGAAGCAATGTGAACACTTGTGCTTCCCAGGCACAGAGAAGGTGCTAGCAGGGAATTCTCTGCCTGCCTTTCCCCAGTGCTCTGCAAGCTCTCAAGGACAACATAAAATCTGGGGCTCTGTGCTTTCTTTCGTTCTGAACAAGTGTTACTGTTTTCTGCACAAAAGCGATTCTGCGAAGCAATGTGAACACTTGTGCTTCCCAGGCACAGAGAAGGTGCTAGCAGGGAATTCTCTGCCTGCCTTTCCCCAGTGCTCTGCAAGCTCTCCAGGACAACATAAAATCTGGGGCTCTGTGCTTTCTTTCGTTCTGAACAAGTGTTACTGTTTTCTGCACAAAAGCGATTCTGCGAAGCAATGTGAACACTTGTGCTTCCCAGGCACAGAGAAGGTGCTAGCAGGGAATTCTCTGCCTGCCTTTCCCCAGTGCTCTGCAAGCTCTCCAGGACAACATAAAATCTGGGGCTCTGTGCTTTCTTTCGTTCTGAACAAGTGTTACTGTTTTCTGCACAAAAGCGATTCTGCGAAGCAATGTGAACACTTGTGCTTCCCAGGCACAGAGAAGGTGCTAGCAGGGAATTCTCTGCCTGCCTTTCCCCAGTGCTCTGCAAGCTCTCCAGGACAACATAAAATCTGGGGCTCTGTGCTTTCTTTCGTTCTAACCAAGTGTTTCTGTTTTCTGCACAAAAGCGATTCTGCCAAGCAATGTGAACACTTGTGCTTCCCAGGCACAGAGAAGGTGCTAGCAGGGAATTCTCTGCCTGCCTTTCCCCAGTGCTCTGCAAGCTCTCCAGGACAACATAAAATCTGGGGCTCTGTGCTTTCTTTCGTTCTGAACAAGTGTTACTGTTTTCTGCACAAAAGCGATTCTGCGAAGCAATGTGAACACTTGTGCTTCCCAGGCACAGAGAAGGTGCTAGCAGGGAATTCTCTGCCTGCCTTTCCCCAGTGCTCTGCAAGCTCTCCAGGACAACATAAAATCTGGGGCTCTGTGCTTTCTTTCGTTCTGAACAAGTGTTACTGTTTTCTGCACAAAAGCGATTCTGCGAAGCAATGTGAACACTTGTGCTTCCCAGGCACAGAGAAGGTGCTAGCAGGGAATTCTCTGCCTGCCTTTCCCCAGTGCTCTGCAAGCTCTCCAGGACAACATAAAATCTGGGGCTCTGTGCTTTCTTTCGTTCTGAACAAGTGTTACTGTTTTCTGCACAAAAGCGATTCTGCGAAGCAATGTGAACAGGCACAGAGAAGGTGCTAGCAGGGAATTCTCTGCCTGCCTTTCCCCAGTGCTCTGCAAGCTCTCCAGGACAACAGCAAATCTGGGGCTCTGTGCTTTCTTTCGTTCTGAACAAGTGTTACTGTTTTCTGCACAAAAGCGATTCTGCGAAGCAATGTGAACACTTGTGCTTCCCAGGCACAGAGAAGGTGCTAGCAGGGAATTCTCTGCCTGCCTTTCCCCAGTGCTCTGCAAGCTCTCCAGGACAACATAAAATCTGGGGCTCTGTGCTTTCTTTCGTTCTGAACAAGTGTTACTGTTTTCTGCACAAAAGCGATTCTGCGAAGCAATGTGAACACTTGTGCTTCCCAGGCACAGAGAAGGTGCTAGCAGGGAATTCTCTGCCTGCCTTTCCCCAGTGCTCTGCAAGCTCTCCAGGACAACATAAAATCTGGGGCTCTGTGCTTTCTTTCGTTCTGAACAAGTGTTACTGTTTTCTGCACAAAAGCGATTCTGCGAAGCAATGTGAACAGGCACAGAGAAGGTGCTAGCAGGGAATTCTCTGCCTGCCTTTCCCCAGTGCTCTGCAAGCTCTCCAGGACAACAGCAAATCTGGGGCTCTGTGCTTTCTTTCGTTCTGAACAAGTGTTACTGTTTTCTGCACAAAAGCGATTCTGCGAAGCAATGTGAACACTTGTGCTTCCCAGGCACAGAGAAGGTGCTAGCAGGGAATTCTCTGCCTGCCTTTCCCCAGTGCTCTGCAAGCTCTCCAGGACAACATAAAATCTGGGGCTCTGTGCTTTCTTTCGTTCTGAACAAGTGTTACTGTTTTCTGCACAAAAGCGATTCTGCGAAGCAATGTGAACAGGCACAGAGAAGGTGCTAGCAGGGAATTCTCTGCCTGCCTTTCCCCAGTGCTCTGCAAGCTCTCCAGGACAACATAAAATCTGGGGCTCTGTGCTTTCTTTCGTTCTGAACAAGTGTTACTGTTTTCTGCACAAAAGCGATTCTGCGAAGCAATGTGAACACTTGTGCTTCCCAGGCACAGAGAAGGTGCTAGCAGGGAATTCTCTGCCTGCCTTTCCCCAGTGCTCTGCAAGCTCTCCAGGACAACATAAAATCTGGGGCTCTGTGCTTTCTTTCGTTCTGACCAAGTGTTACTGTTTTCTGCACAAAAGCGATTCTGCGAAGCAATGTGAACACTTGTGCTTCCCAGGCACAGAGAAGGTGCTAGCAGGGAATTCTCTGCCTGCCTTTCCCCAGTGCTCTGCAAGCTCTCCAGGACAACATAAAATCTGGGGCTCTGTGCTTTCTTTCGTTCTGAACAAGTGTTACTGTTTTCTGCACAAAAGCGATTCTGCGAAGCAATGTGAACACTTGTGCTTCCCAGGCACAGAGAAGGTGCTAGCAGGGAATTCTCTGCCTGCCTTTCCCCAGTGCTCTGCAAGCTCTCCAGGACAACATAAAATCTGGGGCTCTGTGCTTTCTTTCGTTCTGAACAAGTGTTACTGTTTTCTGCACAAAAGCGATTCTGCGAAGCAATGTGAACACTTGTGCTTCCCAGGCACAGAGAAGGTGCTAGCAGGGAATTCTCTGCCTGCCTTTCCCCAGTGCTCTGCAAGCTCTCCAGGACAACATAAAATCTGGGGCTCTGTGCTTTCTTTCGTTCTGAACAAGTGTTACTGTTTTCTGCACAAAAGCGATTCTGCCAAGCAATGTGAACAGGCACAGAGAAGGTGCTAGCAGGGAATTCTCTGCCTGCCTTTCCCCAGTGCTCTGCAAGCTCTCCAGGACAACATAAAATCTGGGGCTCTGTGCTTTCTTTCGTTCTGAACAAGTGTTAATGTTTTCTGCACAAAAGCGATTCTGCGAAGCAATGTGAACAGGCACAGAGAAGGTGCTAGCAGGGAATTCTCTGCCTGCCTTTCCCCAGTGCTCTGCAAGCTCTCCAGGACAACATAAAATCTGGGGCTCTGTGCTTTCTTTCATTCTGAACAAGTGTTACTGTTTTCTGCACAAAAGCGATTCTGCGAAGCAATGTGAACACTTCTGCTTCCCAGGCACACAGAAGGTGCTAGCAGGGAATTCTCTGCCTGCCTTTCCCCAGTGCTCTGCAAGCTCTCCAGGACAACATAAAATCTGGGGCTCTGTGCTTTCTTTCTTCCTGACCAAGTGTTACTGTTTTCTGCACAAAAGCGATTCTGCGAAGCAATGTGAACACTTGTGCTTCCCAGGCACAGAGAAGGTGCTAGCAGGGAATTCTCTGCCTGCCTTTCCCCAGTGCTCTGCAAGCTCTCCAGGACAACATAAAATCTGGGGCTCTGTGCTTTCTTTCGTTCTGAACAAGTGTTACTGTTTTCTGCACAAAAGCGATTCTGCGAAGCAATGTGAACACTTGTGCTTCCCAGGCACAGAGAAGGTGCTAGCAGGGAATTCTCTGCCTGCCTTTCCCCAGTGCTCTGCAAGCTCTCCAGGACAACATAAAATCTGGGGCTCTGTGCTTTCTTTCGTTCTGAACAAGTGTTACTGTTTTCTGCACAAAAGCGATTCTGCCAAGCAATGTGAACACTTGTGCTTCCCAGGCACAGAGAAGGTGCTAGCAGGGAATTCTCTGCCTGCCTTTCCCCAGTGCTCTGCAAGCTCTCCAGGACAACATAAAATCTGGGGCTCTGTGCTTTCTTTCTTCCTGACCAAGTGTTACTGTTTTCTGCACAAAAGCGATTCTGCGAAGCAATGTGAACACTTGTGCTTCCCAGGCACAGAGAAGGTGCTAGCAGGGAATTCTCTGCCTGCCTTTCCCCAGTGCTCTGCAAGCTCTCCAGGACAACATAAAATCTGGGGCTCTGTGCTTTCTTTCGTTCTGAACAAGTGTTACTGTTTTCTGCACAAAAGTGATTCTGCGAAGCAATGTGAACAGGCACAGAGAAGGTGCTAGCAGGGAATTCTCTGCCTGCCTTTCCCCAGTGCTCTGCAAGCTCTCCAGGACAACATAAAATCTGGGGCTCTGTGCTTTCTTTCGTTCTGAACAAGTGTTACTGTTTTCTGCACAAAAGCGATTCTGCGAAGCAATGTGAACACTTCTGCTTCCCAGGCACAGAGAAGGTGCTAGCAGGGAATTCTCTGCCTGCCTTTCCCCAGTGCTCAGCAAGCTCTCCAGGACAACATAAAATCTGGGGCTCTGTGCTTTCTTTCGTTCTGAACAAGTGTTACTGTTTTCTGCACAAAAGCGATTCTGCGAAGCAATGTGAACACTTGTGCTTCCCAGGCACAGAGAAGGTGCTAGCAGGGAATTCTCTGCCTGCCTTTCCCCAGTGCTCTGCAAGCTCTCCAGGACAACATAAAATCTGGGGCTCTCTGCTTTCTTTCGTTCTGAACAAGTGTTACTGTTTTCTGCACAAAAGCGATTCTGCGAAGCAATGTGAACAGGCACAGAGAAGGTGCTAGCAGGGAATTCTCTGCCTGCCTTTCCCCAGTGCTCTGCAAGCTCTCCAGGACAACATAAAATCTGGGGCTCTGTGCTTTCTTTCGTTCTGAACAAGTGTTACTGTTTTCTGCACAAAAGCGATTCTGCGAAGCAATGTGAACACTTGTGCTTCCCAGGCACAGAGAAGGTGCTAGCAGGGAATTCTCTGCCTGCCTTTCCCCAGTGCTCTGCAAGCTCTCCAGGACAACAGCAAATCTGGGGCTCTGTGCTTTCTTTCGTTCTGAACAAGTGTTACTGTTTTCTGCACAAAGGCGATTCTGCCAAGCAATGTGAACACTTCTGCTTCCCAGGCAAAGAGAAGGTGCTAGCAGGGAATTCTCTGCCTGCCTTTCCCCAGTGCTCTGCAAGCTCTCCAGGACAACATAAAATCTGGGGCTCTGTGCTTTCTTTCGTTCTGAACAAGTGTTACTGTTTTCTGCACAAAAGCGATTCTGCGAAGCAATGTGAACAGGCACAGAGAACGTGCTAGCAGGGAATTCTCTGCCTGCCTTTCCCCAGTGCTCTGCAAGCTCTCCAGGACAACATAAAATCTGGGGCTCTGTGCTTTCTTTCGTTCTGAACAAGTGTTACTGTTTTCTGCACAAAAGCGATTCTGCGAAGCAATGTGAACACTTGTGCTTCCCAGGCACAGAGAAGGTGCTAGCAGGGAATTCTCTGCCTGCCTTTCCCCAGTGCTCTGCAAGCTCTCCAGGACAACAGCAAATCTGGGGCTCTGTGCTTTCTTTCGTTCTGAACAAGTGTTACTGTTTTCTGCACAAAAGCGATTCTGCGAAGCAATGTGAACACTTGTGCTTCCCAGGCACAGAGAAGGTGCTAGCAGGGAATTCTCTGCCTGCCTTTCCCCAGTGCTCTGCAAGCTCTCCAGGACAACATAAAATCTGGGGCTCTGTGCTTTCTTTCGTTCTGACCAAGTGTTACTGTTTTCTGCACAAAAGCGATTCTGCGAAGCAATGTGAACACTTGTGCTTCCCAGGCACAGAGAAGGTGCTAGCAGGGAATTCTCTGCCTGCCTTTCCCCAGTGCTCTGCAAGCTCTCCAGGACAACATAAAATCTGGGGCTCTGTGCTTTCTTTCGTTCTGAACAAGTGTTACTGTTTTCTGCACAAAAGCGATTCTGCGAAGCAATGTGAACACTTGTGCTTCCCAGGCACAGAGAAGGTGCTAGCAGGGAATTCTCTGCCTGCCTTTCCCCAGTGCTCTGCAAGCTCTCCAGGACAACATAAAATCTGGGGCTCTGTGCTTTCTTTCGTTCTGAACAAGTGTTACTGTTTTCTGCACAAAAGCGATTCTGCGAAGCAATGTGAACACTTGTGCTTCCCAGGCACAGAGAAGGTGCTAGCAGGGAATTCTCTGCCTGCCTTTCCCCAGTGCTCTGCAAGCTCTCCAGGACAACATAAAATCTGGGGCTCTGTGCTTTCTTTCGTTCTGAACAAGTGTTACTGTTTTCTGCACAAAAGCGATTCTGCCAAGCAATGTGAACAGGCACAGAGAAGGTGCTAGCAGGGAATTCTCTGCCTGCCTTTCCCCAGTGCTCTGCAAGCTCTCCAGGACAACATAAAATCTGGGGCTCTGTGCTTTCTTTCGTTCTGAACAAGTGTTAATGTTTTCTGCACAAAAGCGATTCTGCGAAGCAATGTGAACAGGCACAGAGAAGGTGCTAGCAGGGAATTCTCTGCCTGCCTTTCCCCAGTGCTCTGCAAGCTCTCCAGGACAACATAAAATCTGGGGCTCTGTGCTTTCTTTCATTCTGAACAAGTGTTACTGTTTTCTGCACAAAAGCGATTCTGCGAAGCAATGTGAACACTTCTGCTTCCCAGGCACACAGAAGGTGCTAGCAGGGAATTCTCTGCCTGCCTTTCCCCAGTGCTCTGCAAGCTCTCCAGGACAACATAAAATCTGGGGCTCTGTGCTTTCTTTCTTCCTGACCAAGTGTTACTGTTTTCTGCACAAAAGCGATTCTGCGAAGCAATGTGAACACTTGTGCTTCCCAGGCACAGAGAAGGTGCTAGCAGGGAATTCTCTGCCTGCCTTTCCCCAGTGCTCTGCAAGCTCTCCAGGACAACATAAAATCTGGGGCTCTGTGCTTTCTTTCGTTCTGAACAAGTGTTACTGTTTTCTGCACAAAAGCGATTCTGCGAAGCAATGTGAACACTTGTGCTTCCCAGGCACAGAGAAGGTGCTAGCAGGGAATTCTCTGCCTGCCTTTCCCCAGTGCTCTGCAAGCTCTCCAGGACAACATAAAATCTGGGGCTCTGTGCTTTCTTTCGTTCTGAACAAGTGTTACTGTTTTCTGCACAAAAGCGATTCTGCCAAGCAATGTGAACACTTGTGCTTCCCAGGCACAGAGAAGGTGCTAGCAGGGAATTCTCTGCCTGCCTTTCCCCAGTGCTCTGCAAGCTCTCCAGGACAACATAAAATCTGGGGCTCTGTGCTTTCTTTCTTCCTGACCAAGTGTTACTGTTTTCTGCACAAAAGCGATTCTGCGAAGCAATGTGAACACTTGTGCTTCCCAGGCACAGAGAAGGTGCTAGCAGGGAATTCTCTGCCTGCCTTTCCCCAGTGCTCTGCAAGCTCTCCAGGACAACATAAAATCTGGGGCTCTGTGCTTTCTTTCGTTCTGAACAAGTGTTACTGTTTTCTGCACAAAAGTGATTCTGCGAAGCAATGTGAACAGGCACAGAGAAGGTGCTAGCAGGGAATTCTCTGCCTGCCTTTCCCCAGTGCTCTGCAAGCTCTCCAGGACAACATAAAATCTGGGGCTCTGTGCTTTCTTTCGTTCTGAACAAGTGTTACTGTTTTCTGCACAAAAGCGATTCTGCGAAGCAATGTGAACACTTCTGCTTCCCAGGCACAGAGAAGGTGCTAGCAGGGAATTCTCTGCCTGCCTTTCCCCAGTGCTCAGCAAGCTCTCCAGGACAACATAAAATCTGGGGCTCTGTGCTTTCTTTCGTTCTGAACAAGTGTTACTGTTTTCTGCACAAAAGCGATTCTGCGAAGCAATGTGAACACTTGTGCTTCCCAGGCACAGAGAAGGTGCTAGCAGGGAATTCTCTGCCTGCCTTTCCCCAGTGCTCTGCAAGCTCTCCAGGACAACATAAAATCTGGGGCTCTCTGCTTTCTTTCGTTCTGAACAAGTGTTACTGTTTTCTGCACAAAAGCGATTCTGCGAAGCAATGTGAACAGGCACAGAGAAGGTGCTAGCAGGGAATTCTCTGCCTGCCTTTCCCCAGTGCTCTGCAAGCTCTCCAGGACAACATAAAATCTGGGGCTCTGTGCTTTCTTTCGTTCTGAACAAGTGTTACTGTTTTCTGCACAAAAGCGATTCTGCGAAGCAATGTGAACACTTGTGCTTCCCAGGCACAGAGAAGGTGCTAGCAGGGAATTCTCTGCCTGCCTTTCCCCAGTGCTCTGCAAGCTCTCCAGGACAACAGCAAATCTGGGGCTCTGTGCTTTCTTTCGTTCTGAACAAGTGTTACTGTTTTCTGCACAAAGGCGATTCTGCCAAGCAATGTGAACACTTCTGCTTCCCAGGCAAAGAGAAGGTGCTAGCAGGGAATTCTCTGCCTGCCTTTCCCCAGTGCTCTGCAAGCTCTCCAGGACAACATAAAATCTGGGGCTCTGTGCTTTCTTTCGTTCTGAACAAGTGTTACTGTTTTCTGCACAAAAGCGATTCTGCGAAGCAATGTGAACAGGCACAGAGAACGTGCTAGCAGGGAATTCTCTGCCTGCCTTTCCCCAGTGCTCTGCAAGCTCTCCAGGACAACATAAAATCTGGGGCTCTGTGCTTTCTTTCGTTCTGAACAAGTGTTACTGTTTTCTGCACAAAAGCGATTCTGCGAAGCAATGTGAACACTTGTGCTTCCCAGGCACAGAGAAGGTGCTAGCAGGGAATTCTCTGCCTGCCTTTCCCCAGTGCTCTGCAAGCTCTCCAGGACAACAGCAAATCTGGGGCTCTGTGCTTTCTTTCGTTCTGAACAAGTGTTACTGTTTTCTGCACAAAAGCGATTCTGCGAAGCAATGTGAACACTTGTGCTTCCCAGGCACAGAGAAGGTGCTAGCAGGGAATTCTCTGCCTGCCTTTCCCCAGTGCTCTGCAAGCTCTCCAGGACAACATAAAATCTGGGGCTCTGTGCTTTCTTTCATTCTGAACAAGTGTTACTGTTTTCTGCACAAAAGCGATTCTGCGAAGCAATGTGAACACTTCTGCTTCCCAGGCACAGAGAAGGTGCTAGCAGGGAATTCTCTGCCTGCCTTTCCCCAGTGCTCTGCAAGCTCTCCAGGACAACATAAAATCTGGGGCTCTGTGCTTTCTTTCGTTCTGAACAAGTGTTACTGTTTTCTGCACAAAAGCGATTCTGCGAAGCAATGTGAACACTTGTGCTTCCCAGGCACAGAGAAGGTGCTAGCAGGGAATTCTCTGCCTGCCTTTCCCCAGTGCTCTGCAAGCTCTCCAGGACAACATAAAATCTGGGGCTCTGTGCTTTCTTTCGTTCTGAACAAGTGTTACTGTTTTCTGCACAAAAGCGATTCTGCCAAGCAATGTGAACAGGCACAGAGAAGGTGCTAGCAGGGAATTCTCTGCCTGCCTTTCCCCAGTGCTCTGCAAGCTCTCCAGGACAACATAAAATCTGGGGCTCTGTGCTTTCTTTCGTTCTGAACAAGTGTTACTGTTTTCTGCACAAAAGCGATTCTGCGAAGCAGTGTGAACACTTGTGCTTCCCAGGCACAGAGAAGGTGCTAGCAGGGAATTCTCTGCCTGCCTTTCCCCAGTGCTCTGCAAGCTCTCCAGGACAACATAAAATCTGGGGCTCTGTGCTTTCTTTCGTTCTGAACAAGTGTTACTGTTTTCTGCACAAAAGCGATTCTGCGAAGCAATGTGAACACTTGTGCTTCCCAGGCACAGAGAAGGTGCTAGCAGGGAATTCTCTGCCTGCCTTTCCCCAGTGCTCTGCAAGCTCTCCAGGACAACAGCAAATCTGGGGCTCTGTGCTTTCTTTCGTTCTGAACAAGTGTTACTGTTTTCTGCACAAAAGCGATTCTGCGAAGCAATGTGAACACTTGTGCTTCCCAGGCACAGAGAAGGTGCTAGCAGGGAATTCTCTGCCTGCCTTTCCCCAGTGCTCTGCAAGCTCTCCAGGACAACATAAAATCTGGGGCTCTGTGCTTTCTTTCATTCTGAACAAGTGTTACTGTTTTCTGCACAAAAGCGATTCTGCGAAGCAATGTGAACACTTCTGCTTCCCAGGCACAGAGAAGGTGCTAGCAGGGAATTCTCTGCCTGCCTTTCCCCAGTGCTCTGCAAGCTCTCCAGGACAACATAAAATCTGGGGCTCTGTGCTTTCTTTCGTTCTGAACAAGTGTTACTGTTTTCTGCACAAAAGCGATTCTGCGAAGCAATGTGAACACTTCTGCTTCCCAGGCACAGAGAAGGTGCTAGCAGGGAATTCTCTGCCTGCCTTTCCCCAGTGCTCTGCAAGCTCTCCAGGACAACATAAAATCTGGGGCTCTGTGCTTTCTTTCGTTCTGAACAAGTGTTACTGTTTTCTGCACAAAAGCGATTCTGCGAAGCAATGTGAACACTTCTGCTTCCCAGGCACAGAGAAGGTGCTAGCAGGGAATTCTCTGCCTGCCTTCCCCAGTGCTCTTCAAGCTCTCCAGGACAACATAAAATCTGGGGCTCTGTGCTTTCTTTCGTTCTGAACAAGTGTTACTGTTTTCTGCACAAAAGCGATTCTGCCAAGCAATGTGAACAGGCACAGAGAAGGTGCTAGCAGGGAATTCTCTGCCTGCCTTTCCCCAGTGCTCTGCAAGCTCTCCAGGACAACATAAAATCTGGGGCTCTGTGCTTTCTTTCGTTCTGAACAAGTGTTACTGTTTTCTGCACAAAAGCGATTCTGCGAAGCAATGTGAACACTTGTGCTTCCCAGGCACAGAGAAGGTGCTAGCAGGGAATTCTCTGCCTGCCTTTCCCCAGTGCTCTGCAAGCTCTCCAGGACAACATAAAATCTGGGGCTCTGTGCTTTCTTTCGTTCTGAACAAGTGTTACTGTTTTCTGCACAAAAGCGATTCTGCGAAGCAATGTGAACACTTCTGCTTCCCAGGCACAGAGAAGGTGCTAGCAGGGAATTCTCTGCCTGCCTTTCCCCAGTGCTCTGCAAGCTCTCCAGGACAACATAAAATCTGGGGCTCTGTGCTTTCTTTCGTTCTGACCAAGTGTTACTGTTTTCTGCACAAAAGCGATTCTGCGAAGCAATGTGAACACTTGTGCTTCCCAGGCACAGAGAAGGTGCTAGCAGGGAATTCTCTGCCTTCCTTTCCCCAGTGCTCTGCAAGCTCTCCAGGACAACATAAAATCTGGGGCTCTGTGCTTTCTTTCGTTCTGAACAAGTGTTACTGTTTTCTGCACAAAAGCGATTCTGCGAAGCAATGTGAACACTTGTGCTTCCCAGGCACAGAGAAGGTGCTAGCAGGGAATTCTCTGCCTGCCTTTCCCCAGTGCTCTGCAAGCTCTCCAGGACAACATAAAATCTGGGGCTCTGTGCTTTCTTTCTTCCTGACCAAGAGTTACTGTTTTCTGCACAAAAGCGATTCTGCGAAGCAATGTGAACACTTGTGCTTCCCAGGCACAGAGAAGGTGCTAGCAGGGAATTCTCTGCCTGCCTTTCCCCAGTGCTCTGCAAGCTCTCCAGGACAACATAAAATCTGGGGCTCTGTGCTTTCTTTCGTTCTGAACAAGTGTTACTGTTTTCTGCACAAAAGCGATTCTGCGAAGCAATGTGAACACTTGTGCTTCCCAGGCACAGAGAAGGTGCTAGCAGGGAATTCTCTGCCTGCCTTTCCCCAGTGCTCTGCAAGCTCTCCAGGACAACATAAAATCTGGGGCTCTGTGCTTTCTTTCGTTCTGACCAAGTGTTACTGTTTTCTGCACAAAAGCGATTCTGCGAAGCAATGTGAACACTTGTGCTTCCCAGGCACAGAGAAGGTGCTAGCAGGGAATTCTCTGCCTGCCTTTCCCCAGTGCTCTGCAAGCTCTCCAGGACAACATAAAATCTGGGGCTCTGTGCTTTCTTTCGTTCTGAACAAGTGTTACTGTTTTCTGCACAAAAGCGATTCTGCGAAGCAATGTGAACACTTGTGCTTCCCAGGCACAGAGAAGGTGCTAGCAGGGAATTCTCTGCCTGCCTTTCCCCAGTGCTCTGCAAGCTCTCCAGGACAACATAAAATCTGGGGCTCTGTGCTTTCTTTCGTTCTGAACAAGTGTTACTGTTTTCTGCACAAAAGCGATTCTGCCAAGCAATGTGAACAGGCACAGAGAAGGTGCTAGCAGGGAATTCTCTGCCTGCCTTTCCCCAGTGCTCTGCAAGCTCTCCAGGACAACATAAAATCTGGGGCTCTGTGCTTTCTTTCTTCCTGACCAAGTGTTACTGTTTTCTGCACAAAAGCGATTCTGCGAAGCAATGTGAACACTTGTGCTTCCCAGGCACAGAGAAGGTGCTAGCAGGGAATTCTCTGCCTGCCTTTCCCCAGTGCTCTGCAAGCTCTCCAGGACAACATAAAATCTGGGGCTCTGTGCTTTCTTTCGTTCTGAACAAGTGTTACTGTTTTCTGCACAAAAGCGATTCTGCGAAGCAATGTGAACACTTGTGCTTCCCAGGCACAGAGAAGGTGCTAGCAGGGAATTCTCTGCCTGCCTTTCCCCAGTGCTCTGCAAGCTCTCCAGGACAACATAAAATCTGGGGCTCTGTGCTTTCTTTCGTTCTGAACAAGTGTTACTGTTTTCTGCACAAAAGCGATTCTGCCAAGCAATGTGAACACTTGTGCTTCCCAGGCACAGAGAAGGTGCTAGCAGGGAATTCTCTGCCTGCCTTTCCCCAGTGCTCTGCAAGCTCTCCAGGACAACATAAAATCTGGGGCTCTGTGCTTTCTTTCTTCCTGACCAAGTGTTACTGTTTTCTGCACAAAAGCGATTCTGCGAAGCAATGTGAACACTTGTGCTTCCCAGGCACAGAGAAGGTGCTAGCAGGGAATTCTCTGCCTGCCTTTCCCCAGTGCTCTGCAAGCTCTCCAGGACAACATAAAATCTGGGGCTCTGTGCTTTCTTTCGTTCTGAACAAGTGTTACTGTTTTCTGCACAAAAGTGATTCTGCGAAGCAATGTGAACAGGCACAGAGAAGGTGCTAGCAGGGAATTCTCTGCCTGCCTTTCCCCAGTGCTCTGCAAGCTCTCCAGGACAACATAAAATCTGGGGCTCTGTGCTTTCTTTCGTTCTGAACAAGTGTTACTGTTTTCTGCACAAAAGCGATTCTGCGAAGCAATGTGAACACTTCTGCTTCCCAGGCACAGAGAAGGTGCTAGCAGGGAATTCTCTGCCTGCCTTTCCCCAGTGCTCTGCAAGCTCTCCAGGACAACATAAAATCTGGGGCTCTGTGCTTTCTTTCGTTCTGAACAAGTGTTACTGTTTTCTGCACAAAAGCGATTCTGCGAAGCAATGTGAACACTTCTGCTTCCCAGGCACAGAGAAGGTGCTAGCAGGGAATTCTCTGCCTGCCTTTCCCCAGTGCTCTGCAAGCTCTCCAGGACAACATAAAATCTGGGGCTCTCTGCTTTCTTTCGTTCTGAACAAGTGTTACTGTTTTCTGCACAAAAGCGATTCTGCGAAGCAATGTGAACAGGCACAGAGAAGGTGCTAGCAGGGAATTCTCTGCCTGCCTTTCCCCAGTGCTCTGCAAGCTCTCCAGGACAACAGCAAATCTGGGGCTCTGTGCTTTCTTTCGTTCTGAACAAGTGTTACTGTTTTCTGCACAAAAGCGATTCTGCGAAGCAATGTGAACACTTGTGCTTCCCAGGCACAGAGAAGGTGCTAGCAGGGAATTCTCTGCCTGCCTTTCCCCAGTGCTCTGCAAGCTCTCCAGGACAACAGCAAATCTGGGGCTCTGTGCTTTCTTTCGTTCTGAACAAGTGTTACTGTTTTCTGCACAAAAGCGATTCTGCCAAGCAATGTGAACACTTGTGCTTCCCAGGCACAGAGAAGGTGCTAGCAGGGAATTCTCTGCCTGCCTTTCCCCAGTGCTCTGCAAGCTCTCCAGGACAACATAAAATCTGGGGCTCTGTGCTTTCTTTCGTTCTGAACAAGTGTTACTGTTTTCTGCACAAAAGCGATTCTGCGAAGCAATGTGAACAGGCACAGAGAAGGTGCTAGCAGGGAATTCTCTGCCTGCCTTTCCCCAGTGCTCTGCAAGCTCTCCAGGACAACATAAAATCTGGGGCTCTGTGCTTTCTTTCGTTCTGAACAAGTGTTACTGTTTTCTGCACAAAAGCGATTCTGCCAAGCAATGTGAACACTTGTGCTTCCCAGGCACAGAGAAGGTGCTAGCAGGGAATTCTCTGCCTGCCTTTCCCCAGTGCTCTGCAAGCTCTCCAGGACAACAGCAAATCTGGGGCTCTGTGCTTTCTTTCGTTCTGAACAAGTGTTACTGTTTTCTGCACAAAAGCGATTCTGCGAAGCAATGTGAACACTTGTGCTTCCCAGGCACAGAGAAGGTGCTAGCAGGGAATTCTCTGCCTGCCTTTCCCCAGTGCTCTGCAAGCTCTCCAGGACAACATAAAATCTGGGGCTCTGTGCTTTCTTTCATTCTGAACAAGTGTTACTGTTTTCTGCACAAAAGCGATTCTGCGAAGCAATGTGAACACTTCTGCTTCCCAGGCACAGAGAAGGTGCTAGCAGGGAATTCTCTGCCTGCCTTTCCCCAGTGCTCTGCAAGCTCTCCAGGACAACATAAAATCTGGGGCTCTGTGCTTTCTTTCGTTCTGAACAAGTGTTACTGTTTTCTGCACAAAAGCGATTCTGCGAAGCAATGTGAACACTTGTGCTTCCCAGGCACAGAGAAGGTGCTAGCAGGGAATTCTCTGCCTGCCTTTCCCCAGTGCTCTGCAAGCTCTCCAGGACAACATAAAATCTGGGGCTCTGTGCTTTCTTTCGTTCTGAACAAGTGTTACTGTTTTCTGCACAAAAGCGATTCTGCCAAGCAATGTGAACAGGCACAGAGAAGGTGCTAGCAGGGAATTCTCTGCCTGCCTTTCCCCAGTGCTCTGCAAGCTCTCCAGGACAACATAAAATCTGGGGCTCTGTGCTTTCTTTCGTTCTGAACAAGTGTTACTGTTTTCTGCACAAAAGCGATTCTGCGAAGCAGTGTGAACACTTGTGCTTCCCAGGCACAGAGAAGGTGCTAGCAGGGAATTCTCTGCCTGCCTTTCCCCAGTGCTCTGCAAGCTCTCCAGGACAACATAAAATCTGGGGCTCTGTGCTTTCTTTCATTCTGAACAAGTGTTACTGTTTTCTGCACAAAAGCGATTCTGCGAAGCAATGTGAACACTTGTGCTTCCCAGGCACAGAGAAGGTGCTAGCAGGGAATTCTCTGCCTGCCTTTCCCCAGTGCTCTGCAAGCTCTCCAGGACAACATAAAATCTGGGGCTCTGTGCTTTCTTTCGTTCTGAACAAGTGTTACTGTTTTCTGCACAAAAGCGATTCTGCGAAGCAATGTGAACAGGCACAGAGAAGGTGCTAGCAGGGAATTCTCTGCCTGCCTTTCCCCAGTGCTCTGCAAGCTCTCCAGGACAACATAAAATCTGGGGCTCTGTGCTTTCTTTCGTTCTGAACAAGTGTTACTGTTTTCTGCACAAAAGCGATTCTGCGAAGCAATGTGAACACTTGTGCTTCCCAGGCACAGAGAAGGTGCTAGCAGGGAATTCTCTGCCTGCCTTTCCCCAGTGCTCTGCAAGCTCTCCAGGACAACAGCAAATCTGGGGCTCTGTGCTTTCTTTCGTTCTGAACAAGTGTTACTGTTTTCTGCACAAAAGCGATTCTGCGAAGCAATGTGAACACTTGTGCTTCCCAGGCACAGAGAAGGTGCTAGCAGGGAATTCTCTGCCTGCCTTTCCCCAGTGCTCTGCAAGCTCTCCAGGACAACATAAAATCTGGGGCTCTGTGCTTTCTTTCATTCTGAACAAGTGTTACTGTTTTCTGCACAAAAGCGATTCTGCGAAGCAATGTGAACACTTCTGCTTCCCAGGCACAGAGAAGGTGCTAGCAGGGAATTCTCTGCCTGCCTTTCCCCAGTGCTCTGCAAGCTCTCCAGGACAACATAAAATCTGGGGCTCTGTGCTTTCTTTCGTTCTGAACAAGTGTTACTGTTTTCTGCACAAAAGCGATTCTGCGAAGCAATGTGAACACTTCTGCTTCCCAGGCACAGAGAAGGTGCTAGCAGGGAATTCTCTGCCTGCCTTTCCCCAGTGCTCTGCAAGCTCTCCAGGACAACAGCAAATCTGGGGCTCTGTGCTTTCTTTCGTTCTGAACAAGTGTTACTGTTTTCTGCACAAAAGCGATTCTGCCAAGCAATGTGAACAGGCACAGAGAAGGTGCTAGCAGGGAATTCTCTGCCTGCCTTTCCCCAGTGCTCTGCAAGCTCTCCAGGACAACATAAAATCTGGGGCTCTGTGCTTTCTTTCGTTCTGAACAAGTGTTACTGTTTTCTGCACAAAAGCGATTCTGCGAAGCAGTGTGAACACTTGTGCTTCCCAGGCACAGAGAAGGTGCTAGCAGGGAATTCTCTGCCTGCCTTTCCCCAGTGCTCTGCAAGCTCTCCAGGACAACATAAAATCTGGGGCTCTGTGCTTTCTTTCGTTCTGAACAAGTGTTACTGTTTTCTGCACAAAAGCGATTCTGCGAAGCAATGTGAACACTTGTGCTTCCCAGGCACAGAGAAGGTGCTAGCAGGGAATTCTCTGCCTGCCTTTCCCCAGTGCTCTGCAAGCTCTCCAGGACAACATAAAATCTGGGGCTCTGTGCTTTCTTTCGTTCTGACCAAGTGTTACTGTTTTCTGCACAAAAGCGATTCTGCGAAGCAATGTGAACACTTGTGCTTCCCAGGCACAGAGAAGGTGCTAGCAGGGAATTCTCTGCCTGCCTTTCCCCAGTGCTCTGCAAGCTCTCCAGGACAACATAAAATCTGGGGCTCTGTGCTTTCTTTCGTTCTGAACAAGTGTTACTGTTTTCTGCACAAAAGCGATTCTGCGAAGCAATGTGAACACTTGTGCTTCCCAGGCACAGAGAAGGTGCTAGCAGGGAATTCTCTGCCTGCCTTTCCCCAGTGCTCTGCAAGCTCTCCAGGACAACATAAAATCTGGGGCTCTGTGCTTTCTTTCGTTCTGAACAAGTGTTACTGTTTTCTGCACAAAAGCGATTCTGCCAAGCAATGTGAACAGGCACAGAGAAGGTGCTAGCAGGGAATTCTCTGCCTGCCTTTCCCCAGTGCTCTGCAAGCTCTCCAGGACAACATAAAATCTGGGGCTCTGTGCTTTCTTTCGTTCTGAACAAGTGTTAATGTTTTCTGCACAAAAGCGATTCTGCGAAGCAATGTGAACAGGCACAGAGAAGGTGCTAGCAGGGAATTCTCTGCCTGCCTTTCCCCAGTGCTCTGCAAGCTCTCCAGGACAACATAAAATCTGGGGCTCTGTGCTTTCTTTCATTCTGAACAAGTGTTACTGTTTTCTGCACAAAAGCGATTCTGCGAAGCAATGTGAACACTTCTGCTTCCCAGGCACACAGAAGGTGCTAGCAGGGAATTCTCTGCCTGCCTTTCCCCAGTGCTCTGCAAGCTCTCCAGGACAACATAAAATCTGGGGCTCTGTGCTTTCTTTCTTCCTGACCAAGTGTTACTGTTTTCTGCACAAAAGCGATTCTGCGAAGCAATGTGAACACTTGTGCTTCCCAGGCACAGAGAAGGTGCTAGCAGGGAATTCTCTGCCTGCCTTTCCCCAGTGCTCTGCAAGCTCTCCAGGACAACATAAAATCTGGGGCTCTGTGCTTTCTTTCGTTCTGAACAAGTGTTACTGTTTTCTGCACAAAAGCGATTCTGCGAAGCAATGTGAACACTTGTGCTTCCCAGGCACAGAGAAGGTGCTAGCAGGGAATTCTCTGCCTGCCTTTCCCCAGTGCTCTGCAAGCTCTCCAGGACAACATAAAATCTGGGGCTCTGTGCTTTCTTTCGTTCTGAACAAGTGTTACTGTTTTCTGCACAAAAGCGATTCTGCCAAGCAATGTGAACACTTGTGCTTCCCAGGCACAGAGAAGGTGCTAGCAGGGAATTCTCTGCCTGCCTTTCCCCAGTGCTCTGCAAGCTCTCCAGGACAACATAAAATCTGGGGCTCTGTGCTTTCTTTCTTCCTGACCAAGTGTTACTGTTTTCTGCACAAAAGCGATTCTGCGAAGCAATGTGAACACTTGTGCTTCCCAGGCACAGAGAAGGTGCTAGCAGGGAATTCTCTGCCTGCCTTTCCCCAGTGCTCTGCAAGCTCTCCAGGACAACATAAAATCTGGGGCTCTGTGCTTTCTTTCGTTCTGAACAAGTGTTACTGTTTTCTGCACAAAAGTGATTCTGCGAAGCAATGTGAACAGGCACAGAGAAGGTGCTAGCAGGGAATTCTCTGCCTGCCTTTCCCCAGTGCTCTGCAAGCTCTCCAGGACAACATAAAATCTGGGGCTCTGTGCTTTCTTTCGTTCTGAACAAGTGTTACTGTTTTCTGCACAAAAGCGATTCTGCGAAGCAATGTGAACACTTCTGCTTCCCAGGCACAGAGAAGGTGCTAGCAGGGAATTCTCTGCCTGCCTTTCCCCAGTGCTCTGCAAGCTCTCCAGGACAACAGCAAATCTGGGGCTCTGTGCTTTCTTTCGTTCTGAACAAGTGTTACTGTTTTCTGCACAAAAGCGATTCTGCCAAGCAATGTGAACACTTCTGCTTCCCAGGCACAGAGAAGGTGCTAGCAGGGAATTCTCTGCCTGCCTTTCCCCAGTGCTCTGCAAGCTCTCCAGGACAACATAAAATCTGGGGCTCTGTGCTTTCTTTCGTTCTGAACAAGTGTTACTGTTTTCTGCACAAAAGCGATTCTGCGAAGCAATGTGAACAGGCACAGAGAAGGTGCTAGCAGGGAATTCTCTGCCTGCCTTTCCCCAGTGCTCTGCAAGCTCTCCAGGACAACATAAAATCTGGGGCTCTGTGCTTTCTTTCGTTCTGAACAAGTGTTACTGTTTTCTGCACAAAAGCGATTCTGCGAAGCAATGTGAACACTTGTGCTTCCCAGGCACAGAGAAGGTGCTAGCAGGGAATTCTCTGCCTGCCTTTCCCCAGTGCTCTGCAAGCTCTCCAGGACAACAGCAAATCTGGGGCTCTGTGCTTTCTTTCGTTCTGAACAAGTGTTACTGTTTTCTGCACAAAAGCGATTCTGCGAAGCAATGTGAACACTTGTGCTTCCCAGGCACAGAGAAGGTGCTAGCAGGGAATTCTCTGCCTGCCTTTCCCCAGTGCTCTGCAAGCTCTCCAGGACAACATAAAATCTGGGGCTCTGTGCTTTCTTTCATTCTGAACAAGTGTTACTGTTTTCTGCACAAAAGCGATTCTGCGAAGCAATGTGAACACTTCTGCTTCCCAGGCACAGAGAAGGTGCTAGCAGGGAATTCTCTGCCTGCCTTTCCCCAGTGCTCTGCAAGCTCTCCAGGACAACATAAAATCTGGGGCTCTGTGCTTTCTTTCGTTCTGAACAAGTGTTACTGTTTTCTGCACAAAAGCGATTCTGCGAAGCAATGTGAACACTTGTGCTTCCCAGGCACAGAGAAGGTGCTAGCAGGGAATTCTCTGCCTGCCTTTCCCCAGTGCTCTGCAAGCTCTCCAGGACAACATAAAATCTGGGGCTCTGTGCTTTCTTTCGTTCTGAACAAGTGTTACTGTTTTCTGCACAAAAGCGATTCTGCCAAGCAATGTGAACAGGCACAGAGAAGGTGCTAGCAGGGAATTCTCTGCCTGCCTTTCCCCAGTGCTCTGCAAGCTCTCCAGGACAACATAAAATCTGGGGCTCTGTGCTTTCTTTCGTTCTGAACAAGTGTTACTGTTTTCTGCACAAAAGCGATTCTGCGAAGCAGTGTGAACACTTGTGCTTCCCAGGCACAGAGAAGGTGCTAGCAGGGAATTCTCTGCCTGCCTTTCCCCAGTGCTCTGCAAGCTCTCCAGGACAACATAAAATCTGGGGCTCTGTGCTTTCTTTTGTTCTGAACAAGTGTTACTGTTTTCTGCACAAAAGCGATTCTGCGAAGCAGTGTGAACACTTGTGCTTCCCAGGCACAGAGAAGGTGCTAGCAGGGAATTCTCTGCCTGCCTTTCCCCAGTGCTCTGCAAGCTCTCCAGGACAACATAAAATCTGGGGCTCTGTGCTTTCTTTCATTCTGAACAAGTGTTACTGTTTTCTGCACAAAAGCGATTCTGCGAAGCAGTGTGAACACTTGTGCTTCCCAGGCACAGAGAAGGTGCTAGCAGGGAATTCTCTGCCTGCCTTTCCCCAGTGCTCTGCAAGCTCTCCAGGACAACATAAAATCTGGGGCTCTGTGCTTTCTTTCGTTCTGAACAAGTGTTACTGTTTTCTGCACAAAAGCGATTCTGCGAAGCAATGTGAACAGGCACAGAGAAGGTGCTAGCAGGGAATTCTCTGCCTGCCTTTCCCCAGTGCTCTGCAAGCTCTCCAGGACAACATAAAATCTGGGGCTCTGTGCTTTCTTTCGTTCTGAACAAGTGTTACTGTTTTCTGCACAAAAGCGATTCTGCGAAGCAATGTGAACAGGCACAGAGAAGGTGCTAGCAGGGAATTCTCTGCCTGCCTTTCCCCAGTGCTCTGCAAGCTCTCCAGGACAACATAAAATCTGGGGCTCTGTGCTTTCTTTCATTCTGAACAAGTGTTACTGTTTTCTGCACAAAAGCGATTCTGCGAAGCAATGTGAACACTTCTGCTTCCCAGGCACACAGAAGGTGCTAGCAGGGAATTCTCTGCCTGCCTTTCCCCAGTGCTCTGCAAGCTCTCCAGGACAACATAAAATCTGGGGCTCTGTGCTTTCTTTCTTCCTGACCAAGTGTTACTGTTTTCTGCACAAAAGCGATTCTGCGAAGCAATGTGAACACTTGTGCTTCCCAGGCACAGAGAAGGTGCTAGCAGGGAATTCTCTGCCTGCCTTTCCCCAGTGCTCTGCAAGCTCTCCAGGACAACATAAAATCTGGGGCTCTGTGCTTTCTTTCGTTCTGAACAAGTGTTACTGTTTTCTGCACAAAAGCGATTCTGCGAAGCAATGTGAACACTTGTGCTTCCCAGGCACAGAGAAGGTGCTAGCAGGGAATTCTCTGCCTGCCTTTCCCCAGTGCTCTGCAAGCTCTCCAGGACAACATAAAATCTGGGGCTCTGTGCTTTCTTTCGTTCTGAACAAGTGTTACTGTTTTCTGCACAAAAGCGATTCTGCGAAGCAATGTGAACACTTGTGCTTCCCAGGCACAGAGAAGGTGCTAGCAGGGAATTCTCTGCCTGCCTTTCCCCAGTGCTCTGCAAGCTCTCCAGGACAACATAAAATCTGGGGCTCTGTGCTTTCTTTCTTCCTGACCAAGTGTTACTGTTTTCTGCACAAAAGCGATTCTGCGAAGCAATGTGAACACTTGTGCTTCCCAGGCACAGAGAAGGTGCTAGCAGGGAATTCTCTGCCTGCCTTTCCCCAGTGCTCTGCAAGCTCTCCAGGACAACATAAAATCTGGGGCTCTGTGCTTTCTTTCGTTCTGAACAAGTGTTACTGTTTTCTGCACAAAAGTGATTCTGCGAAGCAATGTGAACAGGCACAGAGAAGGTGCTAGCAGGGAATTCTCTGCCTGCCTTTCCCCAGTGCTCTGCAAGCTCTCCAGGACAACATAAAATCTGGGGCTCTGTGCTTTCTTTCGTTCTGAACAAGTGTTACTGTTTTCTGCACAAAAGCGATTCTGCGAAGCAATGTGAACACTTCTGCTTCCCAGGCACAGAGAAGGTGCTAGCAGGGAATTCTCTGCCTGCCTTTCCCCAGTGCTCTGCAAGCTCTCCAGGACAACAGCAAATCTGGGGCTCTGTGCTTTCTTTCGTTCTGAACAAGTGTTACTGTTTTCTGCACAAAAGCGATTCTGCCAAGCAATGTGAACACTTCTGCTTCCCAGGCACAGAGAAGGTGCTAGCAGGGAATTCTCTGCCTGCCTTTCCCCAGTGCTCTGCAAGCTCTCCAGGACAACATAAAATCTGGGGCTCTGTGCTTTCTTTCGTTCTGAACAAGTGTTACTGTTTTCTGCACAAAAGCGATTCTGCGAAGCAATGTGAACAGGCACAGAGAAGGTGCTAGCAGGGAATTCTCTGCCTGCCTTTCCCCAGTGCTCTGCAAGCTCTCCAGGACAACATAAAATCTGGGGCTCTGTGCTTTCTTTCGTTCTGAACAAGTGTTACTGTTTTCTGCACAAAAGCGATTCTGCGAAGCAATGTGAACACTTGTGCTTCCCAGGCACAGAGAAGGTGCTAGCAGGGAATTCTCTGCCTGCCTTTCCCCAGTGCTCTGCAAGCTCTCCAGGACAACAGCAAATCTGGGGCTCTGTGCTTTCTTTCGTTCTGAACAAGTGTTACTGTTTTCTGCACAAAAGCGATTCTGCGAAGCAATGTGAACACTTGTGCTTCCCAGGCACAGAGAAGGTGCTAGCAGGGAATTCTCTGCCTGCCTTTCCCCAGTGCTCTGCAAGCTCTCCAGGACAACATAAAATCTGGGGCTCTGTGCTTTCTTTCATTCTGAACAAGTGTTACTGTTTTCTGCACAAAAGCGATTCTGCGAAGCAATGTGAACACTTCTGCTTCCCAGGCACAGAGAAGGTGCTAGCAGGGAATTCTCTGCCTGCCTTTCCCCAGTGCTCTGCAAGCTCTCCAGGACAACATAAAATCTGGGGCTCTGTGCTTTCTATCGTTCTGAACAAGTGTTACTGTTTTCTGCACAAAAGCGATTCTGCGAAGCAATGTGAACACTTGTGCTTCCCAGGCACAGAGAAGGTGCTAGCAGGGAATTCTCTGCCTGCCTTTCCCCAGTGCTCTGCAAGCTCTCCAGGACAACATAAAATCTGGGGCTCTGTGCTTTCTTTCGTTCTGAACAAGTGTTACTGTTTTCTGCACAAAAGCGATTCTGCCAAGCAATGTGAACAGGCACAGAGAAGGTGCTAGCAGGGAATTCTCTGCCTGCCTTTCCCCAGTGCTCTGCAAGCTCTCCAGGACAACATAAAATCTGGGGCTCTGTGCTTTCTTTCGTTCTGAACAAGTGTTACTGTTTTCTGCACAAAAGCGATTCTGCGAAGCAGTGTGAACACTTGTGCTTCCCAGGCACAGAGAAGGTGCTAGCAGGGAATTCTCTGCCTGCCTTTCCCCAGTGCTCTGCAAGCTCTCCAGGACAACATAAAATCTGGGGCTCTGTGCTTTCTTTTGTTCTGAACAAGTGTTACTGTTTTCTGCACAAAAGCGATTCTGCGAAGCAGTGTGAACACTTGTGCTTCCCAGGCACAGAGAAGGTGCTAGCAGGGAATTCTCTGCCTGCCTTTCCCCAGTGCTCTGCAAGCTCTCCAGGACAACATAAAATCTGGGGCTCTGTGCTTTCTTTCATTCTGAACAAGTGTTACTGTTTTCTGCACAAAAGCGATTCTGCGAAGCAGTGTGAACACTTGTGCTTCCCAGGCACAGAGAAGGTGCTAGCAGGGAATTCTCTGCCTGCCTTTCCCCAGTGCTCTGCAAGCTCTCCAGGACAACATAAAATCTGGGGCTCTGTGCTTTCTTTCGTTCTGACCAAGTGTTACTGTTTTCTGCACAAAAGCGATTCTGCGAAGCAATGTGAACACTTGTGCTTCCCAGGCACAGAGAAGGTGCTAGCAGGGAATTCTCTGCCTGCCTTTCCCCAGTGCTCTGCAAGCTCTCCAGGACAACATAAAATCTGGGGCTCTGTGCTTTCTTTCGTTCTGAACAAGTGTTACTGTTTTCTGCACAAAAGCGATTCTGCCAAGCAATGTGAACACTTGTGCTTCCCAGGCACAGAGAAGGTGCTAGCAGGGAATTCTCTGCCTGCCTTTCCCCAGTGCTCTGCAAGCTCTCCAGGACAACATAAAATCTGGGGCTCTGTGCTTTCTTTCGTTCTGAACAAGTGTTACTGTTTTCTGCACAAAAGCGATTCTGCCAAGCAATGTGAACAGGCACAGAGAAGGTGCTAGCAGGGAATTCTCTGCCTGCCTTTCCCCAGTGCTCTGCAAGCTCTCCAGGACAACATAAAATCTGGGGCTCTGTGCTTTCTTTCGTTCTGAACAAGTGTTAATGTTTTCTGCACAAAAGCGATTCTGCGAAGCAATGTGAACAGGCACAGAGAAGGTGCTAGCAGGGAATTCTCTGCCTGCCTTTCCCCAGTGCTCTGCAAGCTCTCCAGGACAACATAAAATCTGGGGCTCTGTGCTTTCTTTCATTCTGAACAAGTGTTACTGTTTTCTGCACAAAAGCGATTCTGCGAAGCAATGTGAACACTTCTGCTTCCCAGGCACACAGAAGGTGCTAGCAGGGAATTCTCTGCCTGCCTTTCCCCAGTGCTCTGCAAGCTCTCCAGGACAACATAAAATCTGGGGCTCTGTGCTTTCTTTCTTCCTGACCAAGTGTTACTGTTTTCTGCACAAAAGCGATTCTGCGAAGCAATGTGAACACTTGTGCTTCCCAGGCACAGAGAAGGTGCTAGCAGGGAATTCTCTGCCTGCCTTTCCCCAGTGCTCTGCAAGCTCTCCAGGACAACATAAAATCTGGGGCTCTGTGCTTTCTTTCGTTCTGAACAAGTGTTACTGTTTTCTGCACAAAAGCGATTCTGCGAAGCAATGTGAACACTTGTGCTTCCCAGGCACAGAGAAGGTGCTAGCAGGGAATTCTCTGCCTGCCTTTCCCCAGTGCTCTGCAAGCTCTCCAGGACAACATAAAATCTGGGGCTCTGTGCTTTCTTTCGTTCTGAACAAGTGTTACTGTTTTCTGCACAAAAGCGATTCTGCCAAGCAATGTGAACACTTGTGCTTCCCAGGCACAGAGAAGGTGCTAGCAGGGAATTCTCTGCCTGCCTTTCCCCAGTGCTCTGCAAGCTCTCCAGGACAACATAAAATCTGGGGCTCTGTGCTTTCTTTCTTCCTGACCAAGTGTTACTGTTTTCTGCACAAAAGCGATTCTGCGAAGCAATGTGAACACTTGTGCTTCCCAGGCACAGAGAAGGTGCTAGCAGGGAATTCTCTGCCTGCCTTTCCCCAGTGCTCTGCAAGCTCTCCAGGACAACATAAAATCTGGGGCTCTGTGCTTTCTTTCGTTCTGAACAAGTGTTACTGTTTTCTGCACAAAAGTGATTCTGCGAAGCAATGTGAACAGGCACAGAGAAGGTGCTAGCAGGGAATTCTCTGCCTGCCTTTCCCCAGTGCTCTGCAAGCTCTCCAGGACAACATAAAATCTGGGGCTCTGTGCTTTCTTTCGTTCTGAACAAGTGTTACTGTTTTCTGCACAAAAGCGATTCTGCGAAGCAATGTGAACACTTCTGCTTCCCAGGCACAGAGAAGGTGCTAGCAGGGAATTCTCTGCCTGCCTTTCCCCAGTGCTCTGCAAGCTCTCCAGGACAACAGCAAATCTGGGGCTCTGTGCTTTCTTTCGTTCTGAACAAGTGTTACTGTTTTCTGCACAAAAGCGATTCTGCCAAGCAATGTGAACACTTCTGCTTCCCAGGCACAGAGAAGGTGCTAGCAGGGAATTCTCTGCCTGCCTTTCCCCAGTGCTCTGCAAGCTCTCCAGGACAACATAAAATCTGGGGCTCTGTGCTTTCTTTCGTTCTGAACAAGTGTTACTGTTTTCTGCACAAAAGCGATTCTGCGAAGCAATGTGAACAGGCACAGAGAAGGTGCTAGCAGGGAATTCTCTGCCTGCCTTTCCCCAGTGCTCTGCAAGCTCTCCAGGACAACATAAAATCTGGGGCTCTGTGCTTTCTTTCGTTCTGAACAAGTGTTACTGTTTTCTGCACAAAAGCGATTCTGCGAAGCAATGTGAACACTTGTGCTTCCCAGGCACAGAGAAGGTGCTAGCAGGGAATTCTCTGCCTGCCTTTCCCCAGTGCTCTGCAAGCTCTCCAGGACAACAGCAAATCTGGGGCTCTGTGCTTTCTTTCGTTCTGAACAAGTGTTACTGTTTTCTGCACAAAAGCGATTCTGCGAAGCAATGTGAACACTTGTGCTTCCCAGGCACAGAGAAGGTGCTAGCAGGGAATTCTCTGCCTGCCTTTCCCCAGTGCTCTGCAAGCTCTCCAGGACAACATAAAATCTGGGGCTCTGTGCTTTCTTTCATTCTGAACAAGTGTTACTGTTTTCTGCACAAAAGCGATTCTGCGAAGCAATGTGAACACTTCTGCTTCCCAGGCACAGAGAAGGTGCTAGCAGGGAATTCTCTGCCTGCCTTTCCCCAGTGCTCTGCAAGCTCTCCAGGACAACATAAAATCTGGGGCTCTGTGCTTTCTTTCGTTCTGAACAAGTGTTACTGTTTTCTGCACAAAAGCGATTCTGCGAAGCAATGTGAACACTTGTGCTTCCCAGGCACAGAGAAGGTGCTAGCAGGGAATTCTCTGCCTGCCTTTCCCCAGTGCTCTGCAAGCTCTCCAGGACAACATAAAATCTGGGGCTCTGTGCTTTCTTTCGTTCTGAACAAGTGTTACTGTTTTCTGCACAAAAGCGATTCTGCCAAGCAATGTGAACAGGCACAGAGAAGGTGCTAGCAGGGAATTCTCTGCCTGCCTTTCCCCAGTGCTCTGCAAGCTCTCCAGGACAACATAAAATCTGGGGCTCTGTGCTTTCTTTCGTTCTGAACAAGTGTTACTGTTTTCTGCACAAAAGCGATTCTGCGAAGCAGTGTGAACACTTGTGCTTCCCAGGCACAGAGAAGGTGCTAGCAGGGAATTCTCTGCCTGCCTTTCCCCAGTGCTCTGCAAGCTCTCCAGGACAACATAAAATCTGGGGCTCTGTGCTTTCTTTTGTTCTGAACAAGTGTTACTGTTTTCTGCACAAAAGCGATTCTGCGAAGCAGTGTGAACACTTGTGCTTCCCAGGCACAGAGAAGGTGCTAGCAGGGAATTCTCTGCCTGCCTTTCCCCAGTGCTCTGCAAGCTCTCCAGGACAACATAAAATCTGGGGCTCTGTGCTTTCTTTCATTCTGAACAAGTGTTACTGTTTTCTGCACAAAAGCGATTCTGCGAAGCAATGTGAACACTTGTGCTTCCCAGGCACAGAGAAGGTGCTAGCAGGGAATTCTCTGCCTGCCTTTCCCCAGTGCTCTGCAAGCTCTCCAGGACAACATAAAATCTGGGGCTCTGTGCTTTCTTTCGTTCTGAACAAGTGTTACTGTTTTCTGCACAAAAGCGATTCTGCGAAGCAATGTGAACAGGCACAGAGAAGGTGCTAGCAGGGAATTCTCTGCCTGCCTTTCCCCAGTGCTCTGCAAGCTCTCCAGGACAACATAAAATCTGGGGCTCTGTGCTTTCTTTCGTTCTGAACAAGTGTTACTGTTTTCTGCACAAAAGCGATTCTGCGAAGCAATGTGAACACTTGTGCTTCCCAGGCACAGAGAAGGTGCTAGCAGGGAATTCTCTGCCTGCCTTTCCCCAGTGCTCTGCAAGCTCTCCAGGACAACAGCAAATCTGGGGCTCTGTGCTTTCTTTCGTTCTGAACAAGTGTTACTGTTTTCTGCACAAAAGCGATTCTGCGAAGCAATGTGAACACTTGTGCTTCCCAGGCACAGAGAAGGTGCTAGCAGGGAATTCTCTGCCTGCCTTTCCCCAGTGCTCTGCAAGCTCTCCAGGACAACATAAAATCTGGGGCTCTGTGCTTTCTTTCATTCTGAACAAGTGTTACTGTTTTCTGCACAAAAGCGATTCTGCGAAGCAATGTGAACACTTCTGCTTCCCAGGCACAGAGAAGGTGCTAGCAGGGAATTCTCTGCCTGCCTTTCCCCAGTGCTCTGCAAGCTCTCCAGGACAACATAAAATCTGGGGCTCTGTGCTTTCTTTCGTTCTGAACAAGTGTTACTGTTTTCTGCACAAAAGCGATTCTGCGAAGCAATGTGAACACTTCTGCTTCCCAGGCACAGAGAAGGTGCTAGCAGGGAATTCTCTGCCTGCCTTTCCCCAGTGCTCTGCAAGCTCTCCAGGACAACAGCAAATCTGGGGCTCTGTGCTTTCTTTCGTTCTGAACAAGTGTTACTGTTTTCTGCACAAAAGCGATTCTGCCAAGCAATGTGAACAGGCACAGAGAAGGTGCTAGCAGGGAATTCTCTGCCTGCCTTTCCCCAGTGCTCTGCAAGCTCTCCAGGACAACATAAAATCTGGGGCTCTGTGCTTTCTTTCGTTCTGAACAAGTGTTACTGTTTTCTGCACAAAAGCGATTCTGCGAAGCAGTGTGAACACTTGTGCTTCCCAGGCACAGAGAAGGTGCTAGCAGGGAATTCTCTGCCTGCCTTTCCCCAGTGCTCTGCAAGCTCTCCAGGACAACATAAAATCTGGGGCTCTGTGCTTTCTTTCGTTCTGAACAAGTGTTACTGTTTTCTGCACAAAAGCGATTCTGCGAAGCAATGTGAACACTTGTGCTTCCCAGGCACAGAGAAGGTGCTAGCAGGGAATTCTCTGCCTGCCTTTCCCCAGTGCTCTGCAAGCTCTCCAGGACAACATAAAATCTGGGGCTCTGTGCTTTCTTTCGTTCTGACCAAGTGTTACTGTTTTCTGCACAAAAGCGATTCTGCGAAGCAATGTGAACACTTGTGCTTCCCAGGCACAGAGAAGGTGCTAGCAGGGAATTCTCTGCCTGCCTTTCCCCAGTGCTCTGCAAGCTCTCCAGGACAACATAAAATCTGGGGCTCTGTGCTTTCTTTCGTTCTGAACAAGTGTTACTGTTTTCTGCACAAAAGCGATTCTGCGAAGCAATGTGAACACTTGTGCTTCCCAGGCACAGAGAAGGTGCTAGCAGGGAATTCTCTGCCTGCCTTTCCCCAGTGCTCTGCAAGCTCTCCAGGACAACATAAAATCTGGGGCTCTGTGCTTTCTTTCGTTCTGAACAAGTGTTACTGTTTTCTGCACAAAAGCGATTCTGCCAAGCAATGTGAACAGGCACAGAGAAGGTGCTAGCAGGGAATTCTCTGCCTGCCTTTCCCCAGTGCTCTGCAAGCTCTCCAGGACAACATAAAATCTGGGGCTCTGTGCTTTCTTTCGTTCTGAACAAGTGTTAATGTTTTCTGCACAAAAGCGATTCTGCGAAGCAATGTGAACAGGCACAGAGAAGGTGCTAGCAGGGAATTCTCTGCCTGCCTTTCCCCAGTGCTCTGCAAGCTCTCCAGGACAACATAAAATCTGGGGCTCTGTGCTTTCTTTCATTCTGAACAAGTGTTACTGTTTTCTGCACAAAAGCGATTCTGCGAAGCAATGTGAACACTTCTGCTTCCCAGGCACACAGAAGGTGCTAGCAGGGAATTCTCTGCCTGCCTTTCCCCAGTGCTCTGCAAGCTCTCCAGGACAACATAAAATCTGGGGCTCTGTGCTTTCTTTCTTCCTGACCAAGTGTTACTGTTTTCTGCACAAAAGCGATTCTGCGAAGCAATGTGAACACTTGTGCTTCCCAGGCACAGAGAAGGTGCTAGCAGGGAATTCTCTGCCTGCCTTTCCCCAGTGCTCTGCAAGCTCTCCAGGACAACATAAAATCTGGGGCTCTGTGCTTTCTTTCGTTCTGAACAAGTGTTACTGTTTTCTGCACAAAAGCGATTCTGCGAAGCAATGTGAACACTTGTGCTTCCCAGGCACAGAGAAGGTGCTAGCAGGGAATTCTCTGCCTGCCTTTCCCCAGTGCTCTGCAAGCTCTCCAGGACAACATAAAATCTGGGGCTCTGTGCTTTCTTTCGTTCTGAACAAGTGTTACTGTTTTCTGCACAAAAGCGATTCTGCCAAGCAATGTGAACACTTGTGCTTCCCAGGCACAGAGAAGGTGCTAGCAGGGAATTCTCTGCCTGCCTTTCCCCAGTGCTCTGCAAGCTCTCCAGGACAACATAAAATCTGGGGCTCTGTGCTTTCTTTCTTCCTGACCAAGTGTTACTGTTTTCTGCACAAAAGCGATTCTGCGAAGCAATGTGAACACTTGTGCTTCCCAGGCACAGAGAAGGTGCTAGCAGGGAATTCTCTGCCTGCCTTTCCCCAGTGCTCTGCAAGCTCTCCAGGACAACATAAAATCTTGGGCTCTGTGCTTTCTTTCGTTCTGAACAAGTGTTACTGTTTTCTGCACAAAAGTGATTCTGCGAAGCAATGTGAACAGGCACAGAGAAGGTGCTAGCAGGGAATTCTCTGCCTGCCTTTCCCCAGTGCTCTGCAAGCTCTCCAGGACAACATAAAATCTGGGGCTCTGTGCTTTCTTTCGTTCTGAACAAGTGTTACTGTTTTCTGCACAAAAGCGATTCTGCGAAGCAATGTGAACACTTCTGCTTCCCAGGCACAGAGAAGGTGCTAGCAGGGAATTCTCTGCCTGCCTTTCCCCAGTGCTCTGCAAGCTCTCCAGGACAACATAAAATCTGGGGCTCTGTGCTTTCTTTCGTTCTGAACAAGTGTTACTGTTTTCTGCACAAAAGCGATTCTGCGAAGCAATGTGAACACTTCTGCTTCCCAGGCACAGAGAAGGTGCTAGCAGGGAATTCTCTGCCTGCCTTTCCCCAGTGCTCTGCAAGCTCTCCAGGACAACATAAAATCTGGGGCTCTCTGCTTTCTTTCGTTCTGAACAAGTGTTACTGTTTTCTGCACAAAAGCGATTCTGCGAAGCAATGTGAACAGGCACAGAGAAGGTGCTAGCAGGGAATTCTCTGCCTGCCTTTCCCCAGTGCTCTGCAAGCTCTCCAGGACAACAGCAAATCTGGGGCTCTGTGCTTTCTTTCGTTCTGAACAAGTGTTACTGTTTTCTGCACAAAAGCGATTCTGCGAAGCAATGTGAACACTTGTGCTTCCCAGGCACAGAGAAGGTGCTAGCAGGGAATTCTCTGCCTGCCTTTCCCCAGTGCTCTGCAAGCTCTCCAGGACAACAGCAAATCTGGGGCTCTGTGCTTTCTTTCGTTCTGAACAAGTGTTACTGTTTTCTGCACAAAAGCGATTCTGCCAAGCAATGTGAACACTTCTGCTTCCCAGGCACAGAGAAGGTGCTAGCAGGGAATTCTCTGCCTGCCTTTCCCCAGTGCTCTGCAAGCTCTCCAGGACAACATAAAATCTGGGGCTCTGTGCTTTCTTTCGTTCTGAACAAGTGTTACTGTTTTCTGCACAAAAGCGATTCTGCGAAGCAATGTGAACAGGCACAGAGAAGGTGCTAGCAGGGAATTCTCTGCCTGCCTTTCCCCAGTGCTCTGCAAGCTCTCCAGGACAACATAAAATCTGGGGCTCTGTGCTTTCTTTCGTTCTGAACAAGTGTTACTGTTTTCTGCACAAAAGCGATTCTGCGAAGCAATGTGAACACTTGTGCTTCCCAGGCACAGAGAAGGTGCTAGCAGGGAATTCTCTGCCTGCCTTTCCCCAGTGCTCTGCAAGCTCTCCAGGACAACAGCAAATCTGGGGCTCTGTGCTTTCTTTCGTTCTGAACAAGTGTTACTGTTTTCTGCACAAAAGCGATTCTGCGAAGCAATGTGAACACTTGTGCTTCCCAGGCACAGAGAAGGTGCTAGCAGGGAATTCTCTGCCTGCCTTTCCCCAGTGCTCTGCAAGCTCTCCAGGACAACATAAAATCTGGGGCTCTGTGCTTTCTTTCATTCTGAACAAGTGTTACTGTTTTCTGCACAAAAGCGATTCTGCGAAGCAATGTGAACACTTCTGCTTCCCAGGCACAGAGAAGGTGCTAGCAGGGAATTCTCTGCCTGCCTTTCCCCAGTGCTCTGCAAGCTCTCCAGGACAACATAAAATCTGGGGCTCTGTGCTTTCTTTCGTTCTGAACAAGTGTTACTGTTTTCTGCACAAAAGCGATTCTGCGAAGCAATGTGAACACTTGTGCTTCCCAGGCACAGAGAAGGTGCTAGCAGGGAATTCTCTGCCTGCCTTTCCCCAGTGCTCTGCAAGCTCTCCAGGACAACATAAAATCTGGGGCTCTGTGCTTTCTTTCGTTCTGAACAAGTGTTACTGTTTTCTGCACAAAAGCGATTCTGCGAAGCAATGTGAACAGGCACAGAGAAGGTGCTAGCAGGGAATTCTCTGCCTGCCTTTCCCCAGTGCTCTGCAAGCTCTCCAGGACAACATAAAATCTGGGGCTCTGTGCTTTCTTTCGTTCTGAACAAGTGTTACTGTTTTCTGCACAAAAGCGATTCTGCGAAGCAGTGTGAACACTTGTGCTTCCCAGGCACAGAGAAGGTGCTAGCAGGGAATTCTCTGCCTGCCTTTCCCCAGTGCTCTGCAAGCTCTCCAGGACAACATAAAATCTGGGGCTCTGTGCTTTCTTTCATTCTGAACAAGTGTTACTGTTTTCTGCACAAAAGCGATTCTGCGAAGCAATGTGAACACTTGTGCTTCCCAGGCACAGAGAAGGTGCTAGCAGGGAATTCTCTGCCTGCCTTTCCCCAGTGCTCTGCAAGCTCTCCAGGACAACATAAAATCTGGGGCTCTGTGCTTTCTTTCGTTCTGAACAAGTGTTACTGTTTTCTGCACAAAAGCGATTCTGCGAAGCAATGTGAACAGGCACAGAGAAGGTGCTAGCAGGGAATTCTCTGCCTGCCTTTCCCCAGTGCTCTGCAAGCTCTCCAGGACAACATAAAATCTGGGGCTCTGTGCTTTCTTTCGTTCTGAACAAGTGTTACTGTTTTCTGCACAAAAGCGATTCTGCGAAGCAATGTGAACACTTGTGCTTCCCAGGCACAGAGAAGGTGCTAGCAGGGAATTCTCTGCCTGCCTTTCCCCAGTGCTCTGCAAGCTCTCCAGGACAACAGCAAATCTGGGGCTCTGTGCTTTCTTTCGTTCTGAACAAGTGTTACTGTTTTCTGCACAAAAGCGATTCTGCGAAGCAATGTGAACACTTGTGCTTCCCAGGCACAGAGAAGGTGCTAGCAGGGAATTCTCTGCCTGCCTTTCCCCAGTGCTCTGCAAGCTCTCCAGGACAACATAAAATCTGGGGCTCTGTGCTTTCTTTCATTCTGAACAAGTGTTACTGTTTTCTGCACAAAAGCGATTCTGCGAAGCAATGTGAACACTTCTGCTTCCCAGGCACAGAGAAGGTGCTAGCAGGGAATTCTCTGCCTGCCTTTCCCCAGTGCTCTGCAAGCTCTCCAGGACAACATAAAATCTGGGGCTCTGTGCTTTCTTTCGTTCTGAACAAGTGTTACTGTTTTCTGCACAAAAGCGATTCTGCGAAGCAATGTGAACACTTCTGCTTCCCAGGCACAGAGAAGGTGCTAGCAGGGAATTCTCTGCCTGCCTTTCCCCAGTGCTCTGCAAGCTCTCCAGGACAACAGCAAATCTGGGGCTCTGTGCTTTCTTTCGTTCTGAACAAGTGTTACTGTTTTCTGCACAAAAGCGATTCTGCCAAGCAATGTGAACAGGCACAGAGAAGGTGCTAGCAGGGAATTCTCTGCCTGCCTTTCCCCAGTGCTCTGCAAGCTCTCCAGGACAACATAAAATCTGGGGCTCTGTGCTTTCTTTCGTTCTGAACAAGTGTTACTGTTTTCTGCACAAAAGCGATTCTGCGAAGCAGTGTGAACACTTGTGCTTCCCAGGCACAGAGAAGGTGCTAGCAGGGAATTCTCTGCCTGCCTTTCCCCAGTGCTCTGCAAGCTCTCCAGGACAACATAAAATCTGGGGCTCTGTGCTTTCTTTCATTCTGAACAAGTGTTACTGTTTTCTGCACAAAAGCGATTCTGCGAAGCAATGTGAACACTTGTGCTTCCCAGGCACAGAGAAGGTGCTAGCAGGGAATTCTCTGCCTGCCTTTCCCCAGTGCTCTGCAAGCTCTCCAGGACAACATAAAATCTGGGGCTCTGTGCTTTCTTTCGTTCTGAACAAGTGTTACTGTTTTCTGCACAAAAGCGATTCTGCGAAGCAATGTGAACAGGCACAGAGAAGGTGCTAGCAGGGAATTCTCTGCCTGCCTTTCCCCAGTGCTCTGCAAGCTCTCCAGGACAACAGCAAATCTGGGGCTCTGTGCTTTCTTTCGTTCTGAACAAGTGTTACTGTTTTCTGCACAAAAGCGATTCTGCGAAGCAATGTGAACACTTGTGCTTCCCAGGCACAGAGAAGGTGCTAGCAGGGAATTCTCTGCCTGCCTTTCCCCAGTGCTCTGCAAGCTCTCCAGGACAACATAAAATCTGGGGCTCTGTGCTTTCTTTCGTTCTGAACAAGTGTTACTGTTTTCTGCACAAAAGCGATTCTGCGAAGCAATGTGAACACTTCTGCTTCCCAGGCACAGAGAAGGTGCTAGCAGGGAATTCTCTGCCTGCCTTTCCCCAGTGCTCTGCAAGCTCTCCAGGACAACATAAAATCTGGGGCTCTGTGCTTTCTTTCGTTCTGAACAAGTGTTACTGTTTTCTGCACAAAAGCGATTCTGCGAAGCAATGTGAACAGGCACAGAGAAGGTGCTAGCAGGGAATTCTCTGCCTGCCTTTCCCCAGTGCTCTGCAAGCTCTCCAGGACAACATAAAATCTGGGGCTCTGTGCTTTCTTTCGTTCTGAACAAGTGTTACTGTTTTCTGCACAAAAGCGATTCTGCGAAGCAATGTGAACACTTGTGCTTCCCAGGCACAGAGAAGGTGCTAGCAGGGAATTCTCTGCCTGCCTTTCCCCAGTGCTCTGCAAGCTCTCCAGGACAACATAAAATCTGGGGCTCTGTGCTTTCTTTCGTTCTGAACAAGTGTTACTGTTTTCTGCACAAAAGCGATTCTGCCAAGCAATGTGAACACTTCTGCTTCCCAGGCACAGAGAAGGTGCTAGCAGGGAATTCTCTGCCTGCCTTTCCCCAGTGCTCTGCAAGCTCTCCAGGACAACATAAAATCTGGGGCTCTGTGCTTTCTTTCGTTCTGAACAAGTGTTACTGTTTTCTGCACAAAAGCGATTCTGCGAAGCAATGTGAACACTTCTGCTTCCCAGGCACAGAGAAGGTGCTAGCAGGGAATTCTCTGCCTGCCTTTCCCCAGTGCTCTGCAAGCTCTCCAGGACAACATAAAATCTGGGGCTCTGTGCTTTCTTTCGTTCTGAACAAGTGTTACTGTTTTCTGCACAAAAGCGATTCTGCCAAGCAATGTGAACAGGCACAGAGAAGGTGCTAGCAGGGAATTCTCTGCCTGCCTTTCCCCAGTGCTCTGCAAGCTCTCCAGGACAACATAAAATCTGGGGCTCTGTGCTTTCTTTCGTTCTGAACAAGTGTTACTGTTTTCTGCACAAAAGCGATTCTGCGAAGCAGTGTGAACACTTGTGCTTCCCAGGCACAGAGAAGGTGCTAGCAGGGAATTCTCTGCCTGCCTTTCCCCAGTGCTCTGCAAGCTCTCCAGGACAACATAAAATCTGGGGCTCTGTGCTTTCTTTCGTTCTGAACAAGTGTTACTGTTTTCTGCACAAAAGCGATTCTGCGAAGCAATGTGAACACTTGTGCTTCCCAGGCACAGAGAAGGTGCTAGCAGGGAATTCTCTGCCTGCCTTTCCCCAGTGCTCTGCAAGCTCTCCAGGACAACATAAAATCTGGGGCTCTGTGCTTTCTTTCGTTCTGAACAAGTGTTACTGTTTTCTGCACAAAAGCGATTCTGCGAAGCAATGTGAACACTTGTGCTTCCCAGGCACAGAGAAGGTGCTAGCAGGGAATTCTCTGCCTGCCTTTCCCCAGTGCTCTGCAAGCTCTCCAGGACAACATAAAATCTGGGGCTCTGTGCTTTCTTTCGTTCTGAACAAGTGTTACTGTTTTCTGCACAAAAGCGATTCTGCGAAGCAATGTGAACACTTCTGTTTCCCAGGCACAGAGAAGGTGCTAGCAGGGAATTCTCTGCCTGCCTTTCCCCAGTGCTCTGCAAGCTCTCCAGGACAACATAAAATCTGGGGCTCTGTGCTTTCTTTCGTTCTGAACAAGTGTTACTGTTTTCTGCACAAAAGCGATTCTGCGAAGCAATGTGAACACTTCTGCTTCCCAGGCACAGAGAAGGTGCTAGCAGGGAATTCTCTGCCTGCCTTTCCCCAGTGCTCTGCAAGCTCTCCAGGACAACATAAAATCTGGGGCTCTGTGCTTTCTTTCGTTCTGAACAAGTGTTACTGTTTTCTGCACAAAAGCGATTCTGCCAACCAATGTGAACAGGCACAGAGAAGGTGCTAGCAGGGAATTCTCTGCCTGCCTTTCCCCAGTGCTCTGCAAGCTCTCCAGGACAACATAAAATCTGGGGCTCTGTGCTTTCTTTCGTTCTGAACAAGTGTTACTGTTTTCTGCACAAAAGCGATTCTGCGAAGCAATGTGAACAGGCACAGAGAAGGTGCTAGCAGGGAATTCTCTGCCTGCCTTTCCCCAGTGCTCTGCAAGCTCTCCAGGACAACATAAAATCTGGGGCTCTGTGCTTTCTTTCTTCCTGACCAAGTGTTACTGTTTTCTGCACAAAAGCGATTCTGCGAAGCAATGTGAACACTTCTGCTTCCCAGGCACAGAGAAGGTGCTAGCAGGGAATTCTCTGCCTGCCTTTCCCCAGTGCTCTGCAAGCTCTCCAGGACAACATAAAATCTGGGGCTCTGTGCTTTCTTTCGTTCTGAACAAGTGTTACTGTTTTCTGCACAAAAGCGATTCTGCGAAGCAATGTGAACACTTGTGCTTCCCAGGCACAGAGAAGGTGCTAGCAGGGAATTCTCTGCCTGCCTTTCCCCAGTGCTCTGCAAGCTCTCCAGGACAACATAAAATCTGGGGCTCTGTGCTTTCTTTCGTTCTGAACAAGTGTTACTGTTTTCTGCACAAAAGCGATTCTGCGAAGCAATGTGAACACTTCTGCTTCCCAGGCACAGAGAAGGTGCTAGCAGGGAATTCTCTGCCTGCCTTTCCCCAGTGCTCTGCAAGCTCTCCAGGACAACATAAAATCTGGGGCTCTGTGCTTTCTTTCTTCCTGACCAAGTGTTACTGTTTTCTGCACAAAAGCGATTCTGCGAAGCAATGTGAACACTTGTGCTTCCCAGGCACAGAGAAGGTGCTAGCAGGGAATTCTCTGCCTGCCTTTCCCCAGTGCTCTGCAAGCTCTCCAGGACAACATAAAATCTGGGGCTCTGTGCTTTCTTTCGTTCTGAACAAGTGTTACTGTTTTCTGCACAAAAGTGATTCTGCGAAGCAATGTGAACAGGCACAGAGAAGGTGCTAGCAGGGAATTCTCTGCCTGCCTTTCCCCAGTGCTCTGCAAGCTCTCCAGGACAACATAAAATCTGGGGCTCTGTGCTTTCTTTCGTTCTGAACAAGTGTTACTGTTTTCTGCACAAAAGCGATTCTGCGAAGCAATGTGAACACTTGTGCTTCCCAGGCACAGAGAAGGTGCTAGCAGGGAATTCTCTGCCTGCCTTTCCCCAGTGCTCTGCAAGCTCTCCAGGACAACATAAAATCTGGGGCTCTGTGCTTTCTTTCGTTCTGAACAAGTGTTACTGTTTTCTGCACAAAAGCGATTCTGCGAAGCAATGTGAACACTTCTGCTTCCCAGGCACAGAGAAGGTGCTAGCAGGGAATTCTCTGCCTGCCTTTCCCCAGTGCTCTGCAAGCTCTCCAGGACAACATAAAATCTGGGGCTCTGTGCTTTCTTTCGTTCTGACCAAGTGTTACTGTTTTCTGCACAAAAGCGATTCTGCGAAGCAATGTGAACACTTGTGCTTCCCAGGCACAGAGAAGGTGCTAGCAGGGAATTCTCTGCCTTCCTTTCCCCAGTGCTCTGCAAGCTCTCCAGGACAACATAAAATCTGGGGCTCTGTGCTTTCTTTCGTTCTGAACAAGTGTTACTGTTTTCTGCACAAAAGCGATTCTGCGAAGCAATGTGAACACTTGTGCTTCCCAGGCACAGAGAAGGTGCTAGCAGGGAATTCTCTGCCTGCCTTTCCCCAGTGCTCTGCAAGCTCTCCAGGACAACATAAAATCTGGGGCTCTGTGCTTTCTTTCTTCCTGACCAAGAGTTACTGTTTTCTGCACAAAAGCGATTCTGCGAAGCAATGTGAACACTTGTGCTTCCCAGGCACAGAGAAGGTGCTAGCAGGGAATTCTCTGCCTGCCTTTCCCCAGTGCTCTGCAAGCTCTCCAGGACAACATAAAATCTGGGGCTCTGTGCTTTCTTTCGTTCTGAACAAGTGTTACTGTTTTCTGCACAAAAGCGATTCTGCGAAGCAATGTGAACACTTGTGCTTCCCAGGCACAGAGAAGGTGCTAGCAGGGAATTCTCTGCCTGCCTTTCCCCAGTGCTCTGCAAGCTCTCCAGGACAACATAAAATCTGGGGCTCTGTGCTTTCTTTCGTTCTGAACAAGTGTTACTGTTTTCTGCACAAAAGCGATTCTGCGAAGCAATGTGAACACTTGTGCTTCCCAGGCACAGAGAAGGTGCTAGCAGGGAATTCTCTGCCTGCCTTTCCCCAGTGCTCTGCAAGCTCTCCAGCACAACAGCAAATCTGGGGCTCTGTGCTTTCTTTCTTCCTGACCAAGAGTTACTGTTTTCTGCACAAAAGCGATTCTGCGAAGCAATGTGAACACTTGTGCTTCCCAGGCACAGAGAAGGTGCTAGCAGGGAATTCTCTGCCTGCCTTTCCCCAGTGCTCTGCAAGCTCTCCAGGACAACATAAAATCTGGGGCTCTGTGCTTTCTTTCGTTCTGAACAAGTGTTACTGTTTTCTGCACAAAAGCGATTCTGCGAAGCAATGTGAACACTTGTGCTTCCCAGGCACAGAGAAGGTGCTAGCAGGGAATTCTCTGCCTGCCTTTCCCCAGTGCTCTGCAAGCTCTCCAGGACAACATAAAATCTGGGGCTCTGTGCTTTCTTTCGTTCTGAACAAGTGTTACTGTTTTCTGCACAAAAGCGATTCTGCGAAGCAATGTGAACACTTGTGCTTCCCAGGCACAGAGAAGGTGCTAGCAGGGAATTCTCTGCCTGCCTTTCCCCAGTGCTCTGCAAGCTCTCCAGGACAACATAAAATCTGGGGCTCTGTGCTTTCTTTCGTTCTGAACAAGTGTTACTGTTTTCTGCACAAAAGCGATTCTGCGAAGCAATGTGAACACTTGTGCTTCCCAGGCACAGAGAAGGTGCTAGCAGGGAATTCTCTGCCTGCCTTTCCCCAGTGCTCTGCAAGCTCTCCAGGACAACATAAAATCTGGGGCTCTGTGCTTTCTTTCGTTCTGAACAAGTGTTACTGTTTTCTGCACAAAAGCGATTCTGCGAAGCAATGTGAACACTTCTGTTTCCCAGGCACAGAGAAGGTGCTAGCAGGGAATTCTCTGCCTGCCTTTCCCCAGTGCTCTGCAAGCTCTCCAGGACAACATAAAATCTGGGGCTCTGTGCTTTCTTTCGTTCTGAACAAGTGTTACTGTTTTCTGCACAAAAGCGATTCTGCGAAGCAATGTGAACACTTGTGCTTCCCAGGCACAGAGAAGGTGCTAGCAGGGAATTCTCTGCCTGCCTTTCCCCAGTGCTCTGCAAGCTCTCCAGGACAACAGCAAATCTGGGGCTCTGTGCTTTCTTTCTTCCTGACCAAGTGTTACTGTTTTCTGCACAAAAGCGATTCTGCGAAGCAATGTGAACACTTGTGCTTCCCAGGCACAGAGAAGGTGCTAGCAGGGAATTCTCTGCCTGCCTTTCCCCAGTGCTCTGCAAGCTCTCCAGGACAACATAAAATCTGGGGCTCTGTGCTTTCTTTCGTTCTGAACAAGTGTTACTGTTTTCTGCACAAAAGCGATTCTGCGAAGCAATGTGAACACTTGTGCTTCCCAGGCACAGAGAAGGTGCTAGCAGGGAATTCTCTGCCTGCCTTTCCCCAGTGCTCTGCAAGCTCTCCAGGACAACATAAAATCTGGGGCTCTGTGCTTTCTTTCGTTCTGAACAAGTGTTACTGTTTTCTGCACAAAAGCGATTCTGCGAAGCAATGTGAACACTTGTGCTTCCCAGGCACAGAGAAGGTGCTAGCAGGGAATTCTCTGCCTGCCTTTCCCCAGTGCTCTGCAAGCTCTCCAGGACAACATAAAATCTGGGGCTCTGTGATTTCTTTCGTTCTGAACAAGTGTTACTGTTTTCTGCACAAAAGCGATTCTGCGAAGCAATGTGAACACTTGTGCTTCCCAGGCACAGAGAAGGTGCTAGCAGGGAATTCTCTGCCTGCCTTTCCCCAGTGCTCTGCAAGCTCTCCAGGACAACATAAAATCTGGGGCTCTGTGCTTTCTTTCTTCCTGACCAAGAGTTACTGTTTTCTGCACAAAAGCGATTCTGCGAAGCAATGTGAACACTTGTGCTTCCCAGGCACAGAGAAGGTGCTAGCAGGGAATTCTCTGCCTGCCTTTCCCCAGTGCTCTGCAAGCTCTCCAGGACAACATAAAATCTGGGGCTCTGTGCTTTCTTTCGTTCTGAACAAGTGTTACTGTTTTCTGCACAAAAGCGATTCTGCGAAGCAATGTGAACACTTGTGCTTCCCAGGCACAGAGAAGGTGCTAGCAGGGAATTCTCTGCCTGCCTTTCCCCAGTGCTCTGCAAGCTCTCCAGGACAACATAAAATCTGGGGCTCTGTGCTTTCTTTCGTTCTGAACAAGTGTTACTGTTTTCTGCACAAAAGCGATTCTGCGAAGCAATGTGAACACTTGTGCTTCCCAGGCACAGAGAAGGTGCTAGCAGGGAATTCTCTGCCTGCCTTTCCCCAGTGCTCTGCAAGCTCTCCAGGACAACATAAAATCTGGGGCTCTGTGCTTTCTTTCGTTCTGAACAAGTGTTACTGTTTTCTGCACAAAAGCGATTCTGCGAAGCAATGTGAACAGGCACAGAGAAGGTGCTAGCAGGGAATTCTCTGCCTGCCTTTCCCCAGTGCTCTGCAAGCTCTCCAGGACAACATAAAATCTGGGGCTCTGTGCTTTCTTTCGTTCTGAACAAGTGTTACTGTTTTCTGCACAAAAGCGATTCTGCGAAGCAATGTGAACACTTCTGCTTCCCAGGCACAGAGAAGGTGCTAGCAGGGAATTCTCTGCCTGCCTTTCCCCAGTGCTCTGCAAGCTCTCCAGGACAACAGCAAATCTGGGGCTCTGTGCTTTCTTTCGTTCTGAACAAGTGTTACTGTTTTCTGCACAAAAGCGATTCTGCGAAGCAATGTGAACACTTGTGCTTCCCAGGCACAGAGAAGGTGCTAGCAGGGAATTCTCTGCCTGCCTTTCCCCAGTGCTCTGCAAGCTCTCCAGGACAACATAAAATCTGGGGCTCTGTGCTTTCTTTCATTCTGAACAAGTGTTACTGTTTTCTGCACAAAAGCGATTCTGCGAAGCAATGTGAACACTTCTGCTTCCCAGGCACACAGAAGGTGCTAGCAGGGAATTCTCTGCCTGCCTTTCCCCAGTGCTCTGCAAGCTCTCCAGGACAACATAAAATCTGGGGCTCTGTGCTTTCTTTCGTTCTGAACAAGTGTTACTGTTTTCTGCACAAAAGCGATTCTGCGAAGCAATGTGAACACTTCTGCTTCCCAGGCACAGAGAAGGTGCTAGCAGGGAATTCTCTGCCTGCCTTTCCCCAGTGCTCTGCAAGCTCTCCAGGACAACATAAAATCTGGGGCTCTGTGCTTTCTTTCGTTCTGAACAAGTGTTACTGTTTTCTGCACAAAAGCGATTCTGCCAAGCAATGTGAACAGGCACAGAGAAGGTGCTAGCAGGGAATTCTCTGCCTGCCTTTCCCCAGTGCTCTGCAAGCTCTCCAGGACAACATAAAATCTGGGGCTCTGTGCTTTCTTTCGTTCTGAACAAGTGTTACTGTTTTCTGCACAAAAGCGATTCTGCGAAGCAGTGTGAACACTTGTGCTTCCCAGGCACAGAGAAGGTGCTAGCAGGGAATTCTCTGCCTGCCTTTCCCCAGTGCTCTGCAAGCTCTCCAGGACAACATAAAATCTGGGGCTCTGTGCTTTCTTTCATTCTGAACAAGTGTTACTGTTTTCTGCACAAAAGCGATTCTGCGAAGCAATGTGAACACTTGTGCTTCCCAGGCACAGAGAAGGTGCTAGCAGGGAATTCTCTGCCTGCCTTTCCCCAGTGCTCTGCAAGCTCTCCAGGACAACATAAAATCTGGGGCTCTGTGCTTTCTTTCGTTCTGAACAAGTGTTACTGTTTTCTGCACAAAAGCGATTCTGCGAAGCAATGTGAACAGGCACAGAGAAGGTGCTAGCAGGGAATTCTCTGCCTGCCTTTCCCCAGTGCTCTGCAAGCTCTCCAGGACAACAGCAAATCTGGGGCTCTGTGCTTTCTTTCGTTCTGAACAAGTGTTACTGTTTTCTGCACAAAAGCGATTCTGCGAAGCAATGTGAACACTTGTGCTTCCCAGGCACAGAGAAGGTGCTAGCAGGGAATTCTCTGCCTGCCTTTCCCCAGTGCTCTGCAAGCTCTCCAGGACAACATAAAATCTGGGGCTCTGTGCTTTCTTTCGTTCTGAACAAGTGTTACTGTTTTCTGCACAAAAGCGATTCTGCGAAGCAATGTGAACACTTGTGCTTCCCAGGCACAGAGAAGGTGCTAGCAGGGAATTCTCTGCCTGCCTTTCCCCAGTGCTCTGCAAGCTCTCCAGCACAACAGCAAATCTGGGGCTCTGTGCTTTCTTTCTTCCTGACCAAGAGTTACTGTTTTCTGCACAAAAGCGATTCTGCGAAGCAATGTGAACACTTGTGCTTCCCAGGCACAGAGAAGGTGCTAGCAGGGAATTCTCTGCCTGCCTTTCCCCAGTGCTCTGCAAGCTCTCCAGGACAACATAAAATCTGGGGCTCTGTGCTTTCTTTCGTTCTGAACAAGTGTTACTGTTTTCTGCACAAAAGCGATTCTGCGAAGCAATGTGAACACTTGTGCTTCCCAGGCACAGAGAAGGTGCTAGCAGGGAATTCTCTGCCTGCCTTTCCCCAGTGCTCTGCAAGCTCTCCAGGACAACATAAAATCTGGGGCTCTGTGCTTTCTTTCGTTCTGAACAAGTGTTACTGTTTTCTGCACAAAAGCGATTCTGCGAAGCAATGTGAACACTTCTGCTTCCCAGGCACAGAGAAGGTGCTAGCAGGGAATTCTCTGCCTGCCTTTCCCCAGTGCTCTGCAAGCTCTCCAGGACAACATAAAATCTGGGGCTCTGTGCTTTCTTTCGTTCTGAACAAGTGTTATTGTTTTCTGCACAAAAGCGATTCTGCGAAGCAATGTGAACACTTGTGCTTCCCAGGCACAGAGAAGGTGCTAGCAGGGAATTCTCTGCCTGCCTTTCCCCAGTGCTCTGCAAGCTCTCCAGGACAACATAAAATCTGGGGCTCTGTGCTTTCTTTCGTTCTGAACAAGTGTTACTGTTTTCTGCACAAAAGCGATTCTGCGAAGCAATGTGAACACTTCTGCTTCCCAGGCACAGAGAAGGTGCTAGCAGGGAATTCTCTGCCTGCCTTTCCCCAGTGCTCTGCAAGCTCTCCAGGACAACATAAAATCTGGGGCTCTGTGCTTTCTTTCGTTCTGAACAAGTGTTACTGTTTTCTGCACAAAAGCGATTCTGCGAAGCAATGTGAACACTTGTGCTTCCCAGGCACAGAGAAGGTGCTAGCAGGGAATTCTCTGCCTGCCTTTCCCCAGTGCTCTGCAAGCTCTCCAGGACAACATAAAATCTGGGGCTCTGTGCTTTCTTTCGTTCTGAACAAGTGTTACTGTTTTCTGCACAAAAGCGATTCTGCCAAGCAATGTGAACACTTGTGCTTCCCAGGCACAGAGAAGGTGCTAGCAGGGAATTCTCTGCCTGCCTTTCCCCAGTGCTCTGCAAGCTCTCCAGGACAACATAAAATCTGGGGCTCTGTGCTTTCTTTCGTTCTGAACAAGTGTTACTGTTTTCTGCACAAAAGCGATTCTGCGAAGCAATGTGAACAGGCACAGAGAAGGTGCTAGCAGGGAATTCTCTGCCTGCCTTTCCCCAGTGCTCTGCAAGCTCTCCAGGACAACATAAAATCTGGGGCTCTGTGCTTTCTTTCGTTCTGAACAAGTGTTACTGTTTTCTGCACAAAAGCGATTCTGCGAAGCAATGTGAACACTTGTGCTTCCCAGGCACAGAGAAGGTGCTAGCAGGGAATTCTCTGCCTGCCTTTCCCCAGTGCTCTGCAAGCTCTCCAGGACAACATAAAATCTGGGGCTCTGTGATTTCTTTCGTTCTGAACAAGTGTTACTGTTTTCTGCACAAAAGCGATTCTGCGAAGCAATGTGAACACTTGTGCTTCCCAGGCACAGAGAAGGTGCTAGCAGGGAATTCTCTGCCTGCCTTTCCCCAGTGCTCTGCAAGCTCTCCAGGACAACATAAAATCTGGGGCTCTGTGCTTTCTTTCTTCCTGACCAAGAGTTACTGTTTTCTGCACAAAAGCGATTCTGCGAAGCAATGTGAACACTTGTGCTTCCCAGGCACAGAGAAGGTGCTAGCAGGGAATTCTCTGCCTGCCTTTCCCCAGTGCTCTGCAAGCTCTCCAGGACAACATAAAATCTGGGGCTCTGTGCTTTCTTTCGTTCTGAACAAGTGTTACTGTTTTCTGCACAAAAGCGATTCTGCGAAGCAATGTGAACACTTGTGCTTCCCAGGCACAGAGAAGGTGCTAGCAGGGAATTCTCTGCCTGCCTTTCCCCAGTGCTCTGCAAGCTCTCCAGGACAACATAAAATCTGGGGCTCTGTGCTTTCTTTCGTTCTGAACAAGTGTTACTGTTTTCTGCACAAAAGCGATTCTGCGAAGCAATGTGAACACTTGTGCTTCCCAGGCACAGAGAAGGTGCTAGCAGGGAATTCTCTGCCTGCCTTTCCCCAGTGCTCTGCAAGCTCTCCAGGACAACATAAAATCTGGGGCTCTGTGCTTTCTTTCGTTCTGAACAAGTGTTACTGTTTTCTGCACAAAAGCGATTCTGCGAAGCAATGTGAACACGCACAGAGAAGGTGCTAGCAGGGAATTCTCTGCCTGCCTTTCCCCAGTGCTCTGCAAGCTCTCCAGGACAACATAAAATCTGGGGCTCTGTGCTTTCTTTCGTTCTGAACAAGTGTTACTGTTTTCTGCACAAAAGCGATTCTGCGAAGCAATGTGAACACTTCTGCTTCCCAGGCACAGAGAAGGTGCTAGCAGGGAATTCTCTGCCTGCCTTTCCCCAGTGCTCTGCAAGCTCTCCAGGACAACAGCAAATCTGGGGCTCTGTGCTTTCTTTCGTTCTGAACAAGTGTTACTGTTTTCTGCACAAAAGCGATTCTGCGAAGCAATGTGAACACTTGTGCTTCCCAGGCACAGAGAAGGTGCTAGCAGGGAATTCTCTGCCTGCCTTTCCCCAGTGCTCTGCAAGCTCTCCAGGACAACATAAAATCTGGGGCTCTGTGCTTTCTTTCATTCTGAACAAGTGTTACTGTTTTCTGCACAAAAGCGATTCTGCGAAGCAATGTGAACACTTCTGCTTCCCAGGCACAGAGAAGGTGCTAGCAGGGAATTCTCTGCCTGCCTTTCCCCAGTGCTCTGCAAGCTCTCCAGGACAACATAAAATCTGGGGCTCTGTGCTTTCTTTCGTTCTGAACAAGTGTTACTGTTTTCTGCACAAAAGCGATTCTGCGAAGCAATGTGAACACTTCTGCTTCCCAGGCACAGAGAAGGTGCTAGCAGGGAATTCTCTGCCTGCCTTTCCCCAGTGCTCTGCAAGCTCTCCAGGACAACATAAAATCTGGGGCTCTGTGCTTTCTTTCGTTCTGAACAAGTGTTACTGTTTTCTGCACAAAAGCGATTCTGCCAAGCAATGTGAACAGGCACAGAGAAGGTGCTAGCAGGGAATTCTCTGCCTGCCTTTCCCCAGTGCTCTTCAAGCTCTCCAGGACAACATAAAATCTGGGGCTCTGTGCTTTCTTTCGTTCTGAACAAGTGTTACTGTTTTCTGCACAAAAGCGATTCTGCGAAGCAGTGTGAACACTTGTGCTTCCCAGGCACAGAGAAGGTGCTAGCAGGGAATTCTCTGCCTGCCTTTCCCCAGTGCTCTGCAAGCTCTCCAGGACAACATAAAATCTGGGGCTCTGTGCTTTCTTTCATTCTGAACAAGTGTTACTGTTTTCTGCACAAAAGCGATTCTGCGAAGCAATGTGAACACTTGTGCTTCCCAGGCACAGAGAAGGTGCTAGCAGGGAATTCTCTGCCTGCCTTTCCCCAGTGCTCTGCAAGCTCTCCAGGACAACATAAAATCTGGGGCTCTGTGCTTTCTTTCGTTCTGAACAAGTGTTACTGTTTTCTGCACAAAAGCGATTCTGCGAAGCAATGTGAACACTTGTGCTTCCCAGGCACAGAGAAGGTGCTAGCAGGGAATTCTCTGCCTGCCTTTCCCCAGTGCTCTGCAAGCTCTCCAGGACAACATAAAATCTGGGGCTCTGTGCTTTCTTTCGTTCTGAACAAGTGTTACTGTTTTCTGCACAAAAGCGATTCTGCGAAGCAATGTGAACAGGCACAGAGAAGGTGCTAGCAGGGAATTCTCTGCCTGCCTTTCCCCAGTGCTCTGCAAGCTCTCCAGGACAACAGCAAATCTGGGGCTCTGTGCTTTCTTTCGTTCTGAACAAGTGTTACTGTTTTCTGCACAAAAGCGATTCTGCGAAGCAATGTGAACACTTGTGCTTCCCAGGCACAGAGAAGGTGCTAGCAGGGAATTCTCTGCCTGCCTTTCCCCAGTGCTCTGCAAGCTCTCCAGGACAACATAAAATCTGGGGCTCTGTGCTTTCTTTCGTTCTGAACAAGTGTTACTGTTTTCTGCACAAAAGCGATTCTGCGAAGCAATGTGAACAGGCACAGAGAAGGTGCTAGCAGGGAATTCTCTGCCTGCCTTTCCCCAGTGCTCTGCAAGCTCTCCAGGACAACATAAAATCTGGGGCTCTGTGCTTTCTTTCGTTCTGAACAAGTGTTACTGTTTTCTGCACAAAAGCGATTCTGCGAAGCAATGTGAACACTTCTGCTTCCCAGGCACAGAGAAGGTGCTAGCAGGGAATTCTCTGCCTGCCTTTCCCCAGTGCTCTGCAAGCTCTCCAGGACAACATAAAATCTGGGGCTCTGTGCTTTCTTTCATTCTGAACAAGTGTTACTGTTTTCTGCACAAAAGCGATTCTGCGAAGCAATGTGAACACTTCTGCTTCCCAGGCACAGAGAAGGTGCTAGCAGGGAATTATCTGCCTGCCTTTCCCCAGTGCTCTGCAAGCTCTCCAGGACAACATAAAATCTGGGGCTCTGTGCTTTCTTTCGTTCTGAACAAGTGTTACTGTTTTCTGCACAAAAGCGATTCTGCCAAGCAATGTGAACAGGCACAGAGAAGGTGCTAGCAGGGAATTCTCTGCCTGCCTTTCCCCAGTGCTCTGCAAGCTCTCCAGGACAACATAAAATCTGGGGCTCTGTGCTTTCTTTCGTTCTGAACAAGTGTTACTGTTTTCTGCACAAAAGCTATTCTGCGAAGCAGTGTGAACACTTGTGCTTCCCAGGCACAGAGAAGGTGCTAGCAGGGAATTCTCTGCCTGCCTTTCCCCAGTGCTCTGCAAGCTCTCCAGGACAACATAAAATCTGGGGCTCTGTGCTTTCTTTCGTTCTGAACAAGTGTTACTGTTTTCTGCACAAAAGCGATTCTGCGAAGCAATGTGAACACTTGTGCTTCCCAGGCACAGAGAAGGTGCTAGCAGGGAATTCTCTGCCTGCCTTTCCCCAGTGCTCTGCAAGCTCTCCAGGACAACATAAAATCTGGGGCTCTGTGCTTTCTTTCGTTCTGACCAAGTGTTACTGTTTTCTGCACAAAAGCGATTCTGCGAAGCAATGTGAACACTTGTGCTTCCCAGGCACAGAGAAGGTGCTAGCAGGGAATTCTCTGCCTGCCTTTCCCCAGTGCTCTGCAAGCTCTCCAGGACAACATAAAATCTGGGGCTCTGTGCTTTCTTTCGTTCTGAACAAGTGTTACTGTTTTCTGCACAAAAGCGATTCTGCGAAGCAATGTGAACACTTCTGTTTCCCAGGCACAGAGAAGGTGCTAGCAGGGAATTCTCTGCCTGCCTTTCCCCAGTGCTCTGCAAGCTCTCCAGGACAACATAAAATCTGGGGCTCTGTGCTTTCTTTCGTTCTGAACAAGTGTTACTGTTTTCTGCACAAAAGCGATTCTGCGAAGCAATGTGAACACTTGTGCTTCCCAGGCACAGAGAAGGTGCTAGCAGGGAATTCTCTGCCTGCCTTTCCCCAGTGCTCTGCAAGCTCTCCAGGACAACATAAAATCTGGGGCTCTGTGCTTTCTTTCGTTCTGAACAAGTGTTACTGTTTTCTGCACAAAAGCGATTCTGCGAAGCAATGTGAACAGGCACAGAGAAGGTGCTAGCAGGGAATTCTCTGCCTGCCTTTCCCCAGTGCTCTGCAAGCTCTCCAGGACAACATAAAATCTGGGGCTCTGTGCTTTCTTTCATTCTGAACAAGTGTTACTGTTTTCTGCACAAAAGCGATTCTGCGAAGCAATGTGAACACTTCTGCTTCCCAGGCACACAGAAGGTGCTAGCAGGGAATTCTCTGCCTGCCTTTCCCCAGTGCTCTGCAAGCTCTCCAGGACAACATAAAATCTGGGGCTCTGTGCTTTCTTTCTTCCTGACCAAGTGTTACTGTTTTCTGCACAAAAGCGATTCTGCGAAGCAATGTGAACACTTCTGCTTCCCAGGCACAGAGAAGGTGCTAGCAGGGAATTCTCTGCCTGCCTTTCCCCAGTGCTCTGCAAGCTCTCCAGGACAACATAAAATCTGGGGCTCTGTGCTTTCTTTCGTTCTGAACAAGTGTTACTGTTTTCTGCACAAAAGCGATTCTGCGAAGCAATGTGAACACTTGTGCTTCCCAGGCACAGAGAAGGTGCTAGCAGGGAATTCTCTGCCTGCCTTTCCCCAGTGCTCTGCAAGCTCTCCAGGACAACATAAAATCTGGGGCTCTGTGCTTTCTTTCGTTCTGAACAAGTGTTACTGTTTTCTGCACAAAAGCGATTCTGCGAAGCAATGTGAACACTTCTGCTTCCCAGGCACAGAGAAGGTGCTAGCAGGGAATTCTCTGCCTGCCTTTCCCCAGTGCTCTGCAAGCTCTCCAGGACAACATAAAATCTGGGGCTCTGTGCTTTCTTTCTTCCTGACCAAGTGTTACTGTTTTCTGCACAAAAGCGATTCTGCGAAGCAATGTGAACACTTGTGCTTCCCAGGCACAGAGAAGGTGCTAGCAGGGAATTCTCTGCCTGCCTTTCCCCAGTGCTCTGCAAGCTCTCCAGGACAACATAAAATCTGGGGCTCTGTGCTTTCTTTCGTTCTGAACAAGTGTTACTGTTTTCTGCACAAAAGTGATTCTGCGAAGCAATGTGAACAGGCACAGAGAAGGTGCTAGCAGGGAATTCTCTGCCTGCCTTTCCCCAGTGCTCTGCAAGCTCTCCAGGACAACATAAAATCTGGGGCTCTGTGCTTTCTTTCGTTCTGAACAAGTGTTACTGTTTTCTGCACAAAAGCGATTCTGCGAAGCAATGTGAACACTTGTGCTTCCCAGGCACAGAGAAGGTGCTAGCAGGGAATTCTCTGCCTGCCTTTCCCCAGTGCTCTGCAAGCTCTCCAGGACAACATAAAATCTGGGGCTCTGTGCTTTCTTTCGTTCTGAACAAGTGTTACTGTTTTCTGCACAAAAGCGATTCTGCGAAGCAATGTGAACACTTCTGCTTCCCAGGCACAGAGAAGGTGCTAGCAGGGAATTCTCTGCCTGCCTTTCCCCAGTGCTCTGCAAGCTCTCCAGGACAACATAAAATCTGGGGCTCTGTGCTTTCTTTCGTTCTGAACAAGTGTTACTGTTTTCTGCACAAAAGCGATTCTGCGAAGCAATGTGAACACTTGTGCTTCCCAGGCACAGAGAAGGTGCTAGCAGGGAATTCTCTGCCTTCCTTTCCCCAGTGCTCTGCAAGCTCTCCAGGACAACATAAAATCTGGGGCTCTGTGCTTTCTTTCGTTCTGAACAAGTGTTACTGTTTTCTGCACAAAAGCGATTCTGCGAAGCAATGTGAACACTTCTGCTTCCCAGGCACAGAGAAGGTGCTAGCAGGGAATTCTCTGCCTGCCTTTCCCCAGTGCTCTGCAAGCTCTCCAGGACAACATAAAATCTGGGGCTCTGTGCTTTCTTTCTTCCTGACCAAGAGTTACTGTTTTCTGCACAAAAGCGATTCTGCGAAGCAATGTGAACACTTGTGCTTCCCAGGCACAGAGAAGGTGCTAGCAGGGAATTCTCTGCCTGCCTTTCCCCAGTGCTCTGCAAGCTCTCCAGGACAACATAAAATCTGGGGCTCTGTGCTTTCTTTCGTTCTGAACAAGTGTTACTGTTTTCTGCACAAAAGCGATTCTGCGAAGCAATGTGAACACTTGTGCTTCCCAGGCACAGAGAAGGTGCTAGCAGGGAATTCTCTGCCTGCCTTTCCCCAGTGCTCTGCAAGCTCTCCAGGACAACATAAAATCTGGGGCTCTGTGCTTTCTTTCGTTCTGAACAAGTGTTACTGTTTTCTGCACAAAAGCGATTCTGCCAAGCAATGTGAACACTTCTGCTGCCCAGGCACAGAGAAGGTGCTAGCAGGGAATTCTCTGCCTGCCTTTCCCCAGTGCTCTGCAAGCTCTCCAGGACAACATAAAATCTGGGGCTCTGTGCTTTCTTTCGTTCTGAACAAGTGTTACTGTTTTCTGCACAAAAGCGATTCTGCGAAGCAATGTGAACACTTGTGCTTCCCAGGCACAGAGAAGGTGCTAGCAGGGAATTCTCTGCCTGCCTTTCCCCAGTGCTCTGCAAGCTCTCCAGGACAACATAAAATCTGGGGCTCTGTGCTTTCTTTCTTCCTGACCAAGTGTTACTGTTTTCTGCACAAAAGCGATTCTGCGAAGCAATGTGAACAGGCACAGAGAAGGTGCTAGCAGGGAATTCTCTGCCTGCCTTTCCCCAGTGCTCTGCAAGCTCTCCAGGACAACATAAAATCTGGGGCTCTGTGCTTTCTTTCGTTCTGAACAAGTGTTACTGTTTTCTGCACAAAAGCGATTCTGCGAAGCAATGTGAACAGGCACAGAGAAGGTGCTAGCAGGGAATTCTCTGCCTGCCTTTCCCCAGTGCTCTGCAAGCTCTCCAGGACAACATAAAATCTGGGGCTCTGTGCTTTCTTTCGTTCTGAACAAGTGTTACTGTTTTCTGCACAAAAGCGATTCTGCGAAGCAATGTGAACACTTCTGCTTCCCAGGCACAGAGAAGGTGCTAGCAGGGAATTCTCTGCCTGCCTTTCCCCAGTGCTCTGCAAGCTCTCCAGGACAACATAAAATCTGGGGCTCTGTGCTTTCTTTCGTTCTGAACAAGTGTTACTGTTTTCTGCACAAAAGCGATTCTGCCAAGCAATGTGAACAGGCACAGAGAAGGTGCTAGCAGGGAATTCTCTGCCTGCCTTTCCCCAGTGCTCTGCAAGCTCTCCAGGACAACATAAAATCTGGGGCTCTGTGCTTTCTTTCGTTCTGAACAAGTGTTACTGTTTTCTGCACAAAAGCTATTCTGCGAAGCAGTGTGAACACTTGTGCTTCCCAGGCACAGAGAAGGTGCTAGCAGGGAATTCTCTGCCTGCCTTTCCCCAGTGCTCTGCAAGCTCTCCAGGACAACATAAAATCTGGGGCTCTGTGCTTTCTTTCGTTCTGAACAAGTGTTACTGTTTTCTGCACAAAAGCGATTCTGCGAAGCAATGTGAACACTTGTGCTTCCCAGGCACAGAGAAGGTGCTAGCAGGGAATTCTCTGCCTGCCTTTCCCCAGTGCTCTGCAAGCTCTCCAGGACAACATAAAATCTGGGGCTCTGTGCTTTCTTTCGTTCTGAACAAGTGTTACTGTTTTCTGCACAAAAGCGATTCTGCGAAGCAATGTGAACACTTGTGCTTCCCAGGCACAGAGAAGGTGCTAGCAGGGAATTCTCTGCCTGCCTTTCCCCAGTGCTCTGCAAGCTCTCCAGGACAACATAAAATCTGGGGCTCTGTGCTTTCTTTCGTTCTGAACAAGTGTTACTGTTTTCTGCACAAAAGCGATTCTGCGAAGCAATGTGAACACTTCTGTTTCCCAGGCACAGAGAAGGTGCTAGCAGGGAATTCTCTGCCTGCCTTTCCCCAGTGCTCTGCAAGCTCTCCAGGACAACATAAAATCTGGGGCTCTGTGCTTTCTTTCGTTCTGAACAAGTGTTACTGTTTTCTGCACAAAAGCGATTCTGCGAAGCAATGTGAACACTTGTGCTTCCCAGGCACAGAGAAGGTGCTAGCAGGGAATTCTCTGCCTGCCTTTCCCCAGTGCTCTGCAAGCTCTCCAGGACAACATAAAATCTGGGGCTCTGTGCTTTCTTTCGTTCTGAACAAGTGTTACTGTTTTCTGCACAAAAGCGATTCTGCGAAGCAATGTGAACAGGCACAGAGAAGGTGCTAGCAGGGAATTCTCTGCCTGCCTTTCCCCAGTGCTCTGCAAGCTCTCCAGGACAACATAAAATCTGGGGCTCTGTGCTTTCTTTCATTCTGAACAAGTGTTACTGTTTTCTGCACAAAAGCGATTCTGCGAAGCAATGTGAACACTTCTGCTTCCCAGGCACACAGAAGGTGCTAGCAGGGAATTCTCTGCCTGCCTTTCCCCAGTGCTCTGCAAGCTCTCCAGGACAACATAAAATCTGGGGCTCTGTGCTTTCTTTCGTTCTGAACAAGTGTTACTGTTTTCTGCACAAAAGCGATTCTGCGAAGCAATGTGAACACTTGTGCTTCCCAGGCACAGAGAAGGTGCTAGCAGGGAATTCTCTGCCTGCCTTTCCCCAGTGCTCTGCAAGCTCTCCAGGACAACATAAAATCTGGGGCTCTGTGCTTTCTTTCGTTCTGAACAAGTGTTACTGTTTTCTGCACAAAAGCGATTCTGCGAAGCAATGTGAACACTTGTGCTTCCCAGGCACAGAGAAGGTGCTAGCAGGGAATTCTCTGCCTGCCTTTCCCCAGTGCTCTGCAAGCTCTCCAGGACAACATAAAATCTGGGGCTCTGTGCTTTCTTTCGTTCTGAACAAGTGTTACTGTTTTCTGCACAAAAGCGATTCTGCGAAGCAATGTGAACACTTCTGCTTCCCAGGCACAGAGAAGGTGCTAGCAGGGAATTCTCTGCCTGCCTTTCCCCAGTGCTCTGCAAGCTCTCCAGGACAACATAAAATCTGGGGCTCTGTGCTTTCTTTCTTCCTGACCAAGTGTTACTGTTTTCTGCACAAAAGCGATTCTGCGAAGCAATGTGAACACTTGTGCTTCCCAGGCACAGAGAAGGTGCTAGCAGGGAATTCTCTGCCTGCCTTTCCCCAGTGCTCTGCAAGCTCTCCAGGACAACATAAAATCTGGGGCTCTGTGCTTTCTTTCGTTCTGAACAAGTGTTACTGTTTTCTGCACAAAAGTGATTCTGCGAAGCAATGTGAACAGGCACAGAGAAGGTGCTAGCAGGGAATTCTCTGCCTGCCTTTCCCCAGTGCTCTGCAAGCTCTCCAGGACAACATAAAATCTGGGGCTCTGTGCTTTCTTTCGTTCTGAACAAGTGTTACTGTTTTCTGCACAAAAGCGATTCTGCGAAGCAATGTGAACACTTGTGCTTCCCAGGCACAGAGAAGGTGCTAGCAGGGAATTCTCTGCCTGCCTTTCCCCAGTGCTCTGCAAGCTCTCCAGGACAACATAAAATCTGGGGCTCTGTGCTTTCTTTCGTTCTGAACAAGTGTTACTGTTTTCTGCACAAAAGCGATTCTGCGAAGCAATGTGAACACTTCTGCTTCCCAGGCACAGAGAAGGTGCTAGCAGGGAATTCTCTGCCTGCCTTTCCCCAGTGCTCTGCAAGCTCTCCAGGACAACATAAAATCTGGGGCTCTGTGCTTTCTTTCGTTCTGAACAAGTGTTACTGTTTTCTGCACAAAAGCGATTCTGCGAAGCAATGTGAACACTTGTGCTTCCCAGGCACAGAGAAGGTGCTAGCAGGGAATTCTCTGCCTTCCTTTCCCCAGTGCTCTGCAAGCTCTCCAGGACAACATAAAATCTGGGGCTCTGTGCTTTCTTTCGTTCTGAACAAGTGTTACTGTTTTCTGCACAAAAGCGATTCTGCGAAGCAATGTGAACACTTCTGCTTCCCAGGCACAGAGAAGGTGCTAGCAGGGAATTCTCTGCCTGCCTTTCCCCAGTGCTCTGCAAGCTCTCCAGGACAACATAAAATCTGGGGCTCTGTGCTTTCTTTCTTCCTGACCAAGAGTTACTGTTTTCTGCACAAAAGCGATTCTGCGAAGCAATGTGAACACTTGTGCTTCCCAGGCACAGAGAAGGTGCTAGCAGGGAATTCTCTGCCTGCCTTTCCCCAGTGCTCTGCAAGCTCTCCAGGACAACATAAAATCTGGGGCTCTGTGCTTTCTTTCGTTCTGAACAAGTGTTACTGTTTTCTGCACAAAAGCGATTCTGCGAAGCAATGTGAACACTTGTGCTTCCCAGGCACAGAGAAGGTGCTAGCAGGGAATTCTCTGCCTGCCTTTCCCCAGTGCTCTGCAAGCTCTCCAGGACAACATAAAATCTGGGGCTCTGTGCTTTCTTTCTTCCTGACCAAGAGTTACTGTTTTCTGCACAAAAGCGATTCTGCGAAGCAATGTGAACACTTGTGCTTCCCAGGCACAGAGAAGGTGCTAGCAGGGAATTCTCTGCCTGCCTTTCCCCAGTGCTCTGCAAGCTCTCCAGGACAACATAAAATCTGGGGCTCTCTGCTTTCTTTCGTTCTGAACAAGTGTTACTGTTTTCTGCACAAAAGCGATTCTGCGAAGCAATGTGAACACTTGTGCTTCCCAGGCACAGAGAAGGTGCTAGCAGGGAATTCTCTGCCTGCCTTTCCCCAGTGCTCTGCAAGCTCTCCAGGACAACATAAAATCTGGGGCTCTGTGCTTTCTTTCTTCCTGACCAAGTGTTACTGTTTTCTGCACAAAAGCGATTCTGCGAAGCAATGTGAACACTTGTGCTTCCCAGGCACAGAGAAGGTGCTAGCAGGGAATTCTCTGCCTGCCTTTCCCCAGTGCTCTGCAAGCTCTCCAGGACAACATAAAATCTGGGGCTCTGTGCTTTCTTTAGTTCTGAACAAGTGTTACTGTTTGCTGCACAAAAGCGATTCTGCGAAGCAATGTGAACACTTGTGCTTCCCAGGCACAGAGAAGGTGCTAGCAGGGAATTCTCTGCCTGCCTTTCCCCAGTGCTCTGCAAGCTCTCCAGGACAACATAAAATCTGGGGCTCTGTGCTTTCTTTCTTCCTGACCAAGAGTTACTGTTTTCTGCACAAAAGCGATTCTGCGAAGCAATGTGAACACTTGTGCTTCCCAGGCACAGAGAAGGTGCTAGCAGGGAATTCTCTGCCTGCCTTTCCCCAGTGCTCTGCAAGCTCTCCAGGACAACATAAAATCTGGGGCTCTGTGCTTTCTTTCGTTCTGAACAAGTGTTACTGTTTTCTGCACAAAAGCGATTCTGCGAAGCAATGTGAACACTTGTGCTTCCCAGGCACAGAGAAGGTGCTAGCAGGGAATTCTCTGCCTGCCTTTCCCCAGTGCTCTGCAAGCTCTCCAGGACAACATAAAATCTGGGGCTCTGTGCTTTCTTTCGTTCTGAACAAGTGTTACTGTTTTCTGCACAAAAGCGATTCTGCGAAGCAATGTGAACACTTGTGCTTCCCAGGCACAGAGAAGGTGCTAGCAGGGAATTCTCTGCCTGCCTTTCCCCAGTGCTCTGCAAGCTCTCCAGGACAACATAAAATCTGGGGCTCTGTGCTTTCTTTCGTTCTGAACAAGTGTTACTGTTTTCTGCACAAAAGCGATTCTGCGAAGCAATGTGAACACTTCTGCTTCCCAGGCACAGAGAAGGTGCTAGCAGGGAATTCTCTGCCTGCCTTTCCCCAGTGCTCTGCAAGCTCTCCAGGACAACATAAAATCTGGGGCTCTGTGCTTTCTTTCTTCCTGACCAAGTGTTACTGTTTTCTGCACAAAAGCGATTCTGCGAAGCAATGTGAACACTTGTGCTTCCCAGGCACAGAGAAGGTGCTAGCAGGGAATTCTCTGCCTGCCTTTCCCCAGTGCTCTGCAAGCTCTCCAGGACAACATAAAATCTGGGGCTCTGTGCTTTCTTTCGTTCTGAACAAGTGTTACTGTTTTCTGCACAAAAGCGATTCTGCGAAGCAATGTGAACACTTGTGCTTCCCAGGCACAGAGAAGGTGCTAGCAGGGAATTCTCTGCCTGCCTTTCCCCAGTGCTCTGCAAGCTCTCCAGGACAACATAAAATCTGGGGCTCTGTGCTTTCTTTCGTTCTGAACAAGTGTTACTGTTTTCTGCACAAAAGCGATTCTGCGAAGCAATGTGAACACTTCTGCTTCTCAGGCACAGAGAAGGTGCTAGCAGGGAATTCTCTGCCTGCCTTTCCCCAGTGCTCTGCAAGCTCTCCAGGACAACATAAAATCTGGGGCTCTGTGCTTTCTTTCGTTCTGAACAAGTGTTACTGTTTTCTGCACAAAAGCGATTCTGCGAAGCAATGTGAACACTTGTGCTTCCCAGGCACAGAGAAGGTGCTAGCAGGGAATTCTCTGCCTGCCTTTCCCCAGTGCTCTGCAAGCTCTCCAGGACAACATAAAATCTGGGGCTCTGTGCTTTCTTTCGTTCTGAACAAGTGTTACTGTTTTCTGCACAAAAGCGATTCTGCGAAGCAATGTGAACACTTCTGCTTCTCAGGCACAGAGAAGGTGCTAGCAGGGAATTCTCTGCCTGCCTTTCCCCAGTGCTCTGCAAGCTCTCCAGGACAACATAAAATCTGGGGCTCTGTGCTTTCTTTCGTTCTGAACAAGTGTTACTGTTTTCTGCACAAAAGCGATTCTGCGAAGCAATGTGAACACTTGTGCTCCCAGGCACAGAGAAGGTGCTAGCAGGGAATTCTCTGCCTGCCTTTCCCCAGTGCTCTGCAAGCTCTCCAGGACAACATAAAATCTGGGGCTCTGTGCTTTCTTTCGTTCTGAACAAGTGTTACTGTTTTCTGCACAAAAGCGATTCTGCGAAGCAATGTGAACACTTGTGCTTCCCAGGCACAGAGAAGGTGCTAGCAGGGAATTCTCTGCCTGCCTTTCCCCAGTGCTCTGCAAGCTCTCCAGGACAACATAAAATCTGGGGCTCTGTGCTTTCTTTCTTCCTGACCAAGAGTTACTGTTTTCTGCACAAAAGCGATTCTGCGAAGCAATGTGAACACTTCTGCTTCCCAGGCACAGAGAAGGTGCTAGCAGGGAATTCTCTGCCTGCCTTTCCCCAGTGCTCTGCAAGCTCTCCAGGACAACAGCAAATCTGGGGCTCTGTGCTTTCTTTCGTTCTGAACAAGTGTTACTGTTTTCTGCACAAAAGCGATTCTGCGAAGCAATGTGAACACTTGTGCTTCCCAGGCACAGAGAAGGTGCTAGCAGGGAATTCTCTGCCTGCCTTTCCCCAGTGCTCTGCAAGCTCTCCAGGACAACATAAAATCTGGGGCTCTGTGCTTTCTTTCTTCCTGACCAAGTGTTACTGTTTTCTGCACAAAAGCGATTCTGCGAAGCAATGTGAACACTTCTGCTTCCCAGGCACAGAGAAGGTGCTAGCAGGGAATTCTCTGCCTGCCTTTCCCCAGTGCTCTGCAAGCTCTCCAGGACAACATAAAATCTGGGGCTCTGTGCTTTCTTTAGTTCTGAACAAGTGTTACTGTTTGCTGCACAAAAGCGATTCTGCGAAGCAATGTGAACACTTCTGCTTCCCAGGCACAGAGAAGGTGCTAGCAGGGAATTCTCTGCCTGCCTTTCCCCAGTGCTCTGCAAGCTCTCCAGGACAACATAAAATCTGGGGCTCTGTGCTTTCTTTCGTTCTGACCAAGAGTTACTGTTTTCTGCACAAAAGCGATTCTGCGAAGCAATGTGAACACTTGTGCTTCCCAGGCACAGAGAAGGTGCTAGCAGGGAATTCTCTGCCTGCCTTTCCCCAGTGCTCTGCAAGCTCTCCAGGACAACATAAAATCTGGGGCTCTGTGCTTTCTTTCTTCCTGACCAAGAGTTACTGTTTTCTGCACAAAAGCGATTCTGCGAAGCAATGTGAACACTTGTGCTTCCCAGGCACAGAGAAGGTGCTAGCAGGGAATTCTCTGCCTGCCTTTCCCCAGTGCTCTGCAAGCTCTCCAGCACAACAGCAAATCTGGGGCTCTGTGCTTTCTTTCGTTCTGAACAAGTGTTACTGTTTTCTGCACAAAAGCGATTCTGCCAAGCAATGTGAACACTTGTGCTTCCCAGGCACAGCGAAGGTGCTAGCAGGGAATTCTCTGCCTGCCTTTCCCCAGTGCTCTGCAAGCTCTCCAGGACAACATAAAATCTGGGGCTCTGTGCTTTCTTTCGTTCTGAACAAGTGTTACTGTTTTCTGCACAAAAGCGATTCTGCGAAGCAATGTGAACACTTCTGCTTCCCAGGCACAGAGAAGGTGCTAGCAGGGAATTCTCTGCCTGCCTTTCCCCAGTGCTCTGCAAGCTCTCCAGGACAACATAAAATCTGGGGCTCTGTGCTTTCTTTCTTCCTGACCAAGAGTTACTGTTTTCTGCACAAAAGCGATTCTGCGAAGCAATGTGAACACTTGTGCTTCCCAGGCACAGAGAAGGTGCTAGCAGGGAATTCTCTGCCTGCCTTTCCCCAGTGCTCTGCAAGCTCTCCAGGACAACATAAAATCTGGGGCTCTGTGCTTTCTTTCGTTCTGAACAAGTGTTACTGTTTTCTGCACAAAAGCGATTCTGCGAAGCAATGTGAACACTTCTGCTTCCCAGGCACAGAGAAGGTGCTAGCAGGGAATTCTCTGCCTGCCTTTCCCCAGTGCTCTGCAAGCTCTCCAGGACAACATAAAATCTGGGGCTCTGTGCTTTCTTTCTTCCTGACCAAGAGTTACTGTTTTCTGCACAAAAGCGATTCTGCGAAGCAATGTGAACACTTGTGCTTCCCAGGCACAGAGAAGGTGCTAGCAGGGAATTCTCTGCCTGCCTTTCCCCAGTGCTCTGCAAGCTCTCCAGGACAACATAAAATCTGGGGCTCTCTGCTTTCTTTCGTTCTGAACAAGTGTTACTGTTTTCTGCACAAAAGCGATTCTGCGAAGCAATGTGAACACTTGTGCTTCCCAGGCACAGAGAAGGTGCTAGCAGGGAATTCTCTGCCTGCCTTTCCCCAGTGCTCTGCAAGCTCTCCAGGACAACATAAAATCTGGGGCTCTGTGCTTTCTTTCTTCCTGACCAAGTGTTACTGTTTTCTGCACAAAAGCGATTCTGCGAAGCAATGTGAACACTTGTGCTTCCCAGGCACAGAGAAGGTGCTAGCAGGGAATTCTCTGCCTGCCTTTCCCCAGTGCTCTGCAAGCTCTCCAGGACAACATAAAATCTGGGGCTCTGTGCTTTCTTTAGTTCTGAACAAGTGTTACTGTTTGCTGCACAAAAGCGATTCTGCGAAGCAATGTGAACACTTGTGCTTCCCAGGCACAGAGAAGGTGCTAGCAGGGAATTCTCTGCCTGCCTTTCCCCAGTGCTCTGCAAGCTCTCCAGGACAACATAAAATCTGGGGCTCTGTGCTTTCTTTCTTCCTGACCAAGAGTTACTGTTTTCTGCACAAAAGCGATTCTGCGAAGCAATGTGAACACTTGTGCTTCCCAGGCACAGAGAAGGTGCTAGCAGGGAATTCTCTGCCTGCCTTTCCCCAGTGCTCTGCAAGCTCTCCAGGACAACATAAAATCTGGGGCTCTGTGCTTTCTTTCGTTCTGAACAAGTGTTACTGTTTTCTGCACAAAAGCGATTCTGCGAAGCAATGTGAACACTTGTGCTTCCCAGGCACAGAGAAGGTGCTAGCAGGGAATTCTCTGCCTGCCTTTCCCCAGTGCTCTGCAAGCTCTCCAGGACAACATAAAATCTGGGGCTCTGTGCTTTCTTTCGTTCTGAACAAGTGTTACTGTTTTCTGCACAAAAGCGATTCTGCGAAGCAATGTGAACACTTGTGCTTCCCAGGCACAGAGAAGGTGCTAGCAGGGAATTCTCTGCCTGCCTTTCCCCAGTGCTCTGCAAGCTCTCCAGGACAACATAAAATCTGGGGCTCTGTGCTTTCTTTCGTTCTGAACAAGTGTTACTGTTTTCTGCACAAAAGCGATTCTGCGAAGCAATGTGAACACTTCTGCTTCCCAGGCACAGAGAAGGTGCTAGCAGGGAATTCTCTGCCTGCCTTTCCCCAGTGCTCTGCAAGCTCTCCAGGACAACATAAAATCTGGGGCTCTGTGCTTTCTTTCTTCCTGACCAAGAGTTACTGTTTTCTGCACAAAAGCGATTCTGCGAAGCAATGTGAACACTTGTGCTTCCCAGGCACAGAGAAGGTGCTAGCAGGGAATTCTCTGCCTGCCTTTCCCCAGTGCTCTGCAAGCTCTCCAGGACAACATAAAATCTGGGGCTCTGTGCTTTCTTTCGTTCTGAACAAGTGTTACTGTTTTCTGCACAAAAGCGATTCTGCGAAGCAATGTGAACACTTGTGCTTCCCAGGCACAGAGAAGGTGCTAGCAGGGAATTCTCTGCCTGCCTTTCCCCAGTGCTCTGCAAGCTCTCCAGGACAACATAAAATCTGGGGCTCTGTGCTTTCTTTCGTTCTGAACAAGTGTTACTGTTTTCTGCACAAAAGCGATTCTGCGAAGCAATGTGAACACTTCTGCTTCTCAGGCACAGAGAAGGTGCTAGCAGGGAATTCTCTGCCTGCCTTTCCCCAGTGCTCTGCAAGCTCTCCAGGACAACATAAAATCTGGGGCTCTGTGCTTTCTTTCGTTCTGAACAAGTGTTACTGTTTTCTGCACAAAAGCGATTCTGCGAAGCAATGTGAACACTTCTGCTTCCCAGGCACAGAGAAGGTGCTAGCAGGGAATTCTCTGCCTGCCTTTCCCCAGTGCTCTGCAAGCTCTCCAGGACAACATAAAATCTGGGGCTCTGTGCTTTCTTTCGTTCTGAACAAGTGTTACTGTTTTCTGCACAAAAGCGATTCTGCGAAGCAATGTGAACACTTCTGCTTCTCAGGCACAGAGAAGGTGCTAGCAGGGAATTCTCTGCCTGCCTTTCCCCAGTGCTCTGCAAGCTCTCCAGGACAACATAAAATCTGGGGCTCTGTGCTTTCTTTCGTTCTGAACAAGTGTTACTGTTTTCTGCACAAAAGCGATTCTGCGAAGCAATGTGAACACTTGTGCTCCCAGGCACAGAGAAGGTGCTAGCAGGGAATTCTCTGCCTGCCTTTCCCCAGTGCTCTGCAAGCTCTCCAGGACAACATAAAATCTGGGGCTCTGTGCTTTCTTTCGTTCTGAACAAGTGTTACTGTTTTCTGCACAAAAGCGATTCTGCGAAGCAATGTGAACACTTGTGCTTCCCAGGCACAGAGAAGGTGCTAGCAGGGAATTCTCTGCCTGCCTTTCCCCAGTGCTCTGCAAGCTCTCCAGGACAACATAAAATCTGGGGCTCTGTGCTTTCTTTCTTCCTGACCAAGAGTTACTGTTTTCTGCACAAAAGCGATTCTGCGAAGCAATGTGAACACTTCTGCTTCCCAGGCACAGAGAAGGTGCTAGCAGGGAATTCTCTGCCTGCCTTTCCCCAGTGCTCTGCAAGCTCTCCAGGACAACATAAAATCTGGGGCTCTGTGCTTTCTTTCGTTCTGAACAAGTGTTACTGTTTTCTGCACAAAAGCGATTCTGCGAAGCAATGTGAACACTTCTGCTTCCCAGGCACAGAGAAGGTGCTAGCAGGGAATTCTCTGCCTGCCTTTCCCCAGTGCTCTGCAAGCTCTCCAGGACAACATAAAATCTGGGGCTCTGTGCTTTCTTTCTTCCTGACCAAGTGTTACTGTTTTCTGCACAAAAGCGATTCTGCGAAGCAATGTGAACACTTCTGCTTCCCAGGCACAGAGAAGGTGCTAGCAGGGAATTCTCTGCCTGCCTTTCCCCAGTGCTCTGCAAGCTCTCCAGGACAACATAAAATCTGGGGCTCTGTGCTTTCTTTAGTTCTGAACAAGTGTTACTGTTTGCTGCACAAAAGCGATTCTGCGAAGCAATGTGAACACTTCTGCTTCCCAGGCACAGAGAAGGTGCTAGCAGGGAATTCTCTGCCTGCCTTTCCCCAGTGCTCTGCAAGCTCTCCAGGACAACATAAAATCTGGGGCTCTGTGCTTTCTTTCTTCCTGACCAAGAGTTACTGTTTTCTGCACAAAAGCGATTCTGCGAAGCAATGTGAACACTTGTGCTTCCCAGGCACAGAGAAGGTGCTAGCAGGGAATTCTCTGCCTGCCTTTCCCCAGTGCTCTGCAAGCTCTCCAGGACAACATAAAATCTGGGGCTCTGTGCTTTCTTTCGTTCTGAACAAGTGTTACTGTTTTCTGCACAAAAGCGATTCTGCGAAGCAATGTGAACACTTGTGCTTCCCAGGCACAGAGAAGGTGCTAGCAGGGAATTCTCTGCCTGCCTTTCCCCAGTGCTCTGCAAGCTCTCCAGGACAACATAAAATCTGGGGCTCTGTGCTTTCTTTCGTTCTGAACAAGTGTTACTGTTTTCTGCACAAAAGCGATTCTGCGAAGCAATGTGAACACTTGTGCTTCCCAGGCACAGAGAAGGTGCTAGCAGGGAATTCTCTGCCTGCCTTTCCCCAGTGCTCTGCAAGCTCTCCAGGACAACATAAAATCTGGGGCTCTGTGCTTTCTTTCGTTCTGAACAAGTGTTACTGTTTTCTGCACAAAAGCGATTCTGCGAAGCAATGTGAACACTTCTGCTTCCCAGGCACAGAGAAGGTGCTAGCAGGGAATTCTCTGCCTGCCTTTCCCCAGTGCTCTGCAAGCTCTCCAGGACAACATAAAATCTGGGGCTCTGTGCTTTCTTTCTTCCTGACCAAGAGTTACTGTTTTCTGCACAAAAGCGATTCTGCGAAGCAATGTGAACACTTGTGCTTCCCAGGCACAGAGAAGGTGCTAGCAGGGAATTCTCTGCCTGCCTTTCCCCAGTGCTCTGCAAGCTCTCCAGGACAACATAAAATCTGGGGCTCTGTGCTTTCTTTCGTTCTGAACAAGTGTTACTGTTTTCTGCACAAAAGCGATGCTGCGAAGCAATGTGAACACTTGTGCTTCCCAGGCACAGAGAAGGTGCTAGCAGGGAATTCTCTGCCTGCCTTTCCCCAGTGCTCTGCAAGCTCTCCAGGACAACATAAAATCTGGGGCTCTGTGCTTTCTTTCGTTCTGAACAAGTGTTACTGTTTTCTGCACAAAAGCGATTCTGCGAAGCAATGTGAACACTTGTGCTTCCCAGGCACAGAGAAGGTGCTAGCAGGGAATTCTCTGCCTGCCTTTCCCCAGTGCTCTGCAAGCTCTCCAGGACAACAGCAAATCTGGGGCTCTGTGCTTTCTTTCGTTCTGAACAAGTGTTACTGTTTTCTGCACAAAAGCGATTCTGCGAAGCAATGTGAACACTTGTGCTTCCCAGGCACAGAGAAGGTGCTAGCAGGGAATTCTCTGCCTGCCTTTCCCCAGTGCTCTGCAAGCTCTCCAGGACAACATAAAATCTGGGGCTCTGTGCTTTCTTTCGTTCTGAACAAGTGTTACTGTTTTCTGCACAAAAGCGATTCTGCGAAGCAATGTGAACACTTGTGCTTCCCAGGCACAGAGAAGGTGCTAGCAGGGAATTCTCTCCCTGCCTTTCCCCAGTGCTCTGCAAGCTCTCCAGGACAACATAAAATCTGGGGCTCTGTGCTTTCTTTCGTTCTGAACAAGTGTTACTGTTTTCTGCACAAAAGCGATTCTGCGAAGCAATGTGAACACTTCTGCTTCCCAGGCACAGAGAAGGTGCTAGCAGGGAATTCTCTGCCTGCCTTTCCCCAGTGCTCTGCAAGCTCTCCAGGACAACATAAAATCTGGGGCTCTGTGCTTTCTTTCTTCCTGACCAAGTGTTACTGTTTTCTGCACAAAAGCGATTCTGCGAAGCAATGTGAACACTTCTGCTTCCCAGGCACAGAGAAGGTGCTAGCAGGGAATTCTCTGCCTGCCTTTCCCCAGTGCTCTGCAAGCTCTCCAGGACAACATAAAATCTGGGGCTCTGTGCTTTCTTTCGTTCTGAACAAGTGTTACTGTTTTCTGCACAAAAGCGATTCTGCGAAGCAATGTGAACACTTGTGCTTCCCAGGCACAGAGAAGGTGCTAGCAGGGAATTCTCTGCCTGCCTTTCCCCAGTGCTCTGCAAGCTCTCCAGGACAACATAAAATCTGGGGCTCTGTGCTTTCTTTCTTCCTGACCAAGAGTTACTGTTTTCTGCACAAAAGCGATTCTGCGAAGCAATGTGAACACTTGTGCTTCCCAGGCACAGAGAAGGTGCTAGCAGGGAATTCTCTGCCTGCCTTTCCCCAGTGCTCTGCAAGCTCTCCAGGACAACATAAAATCTGGGGCTCTGTGCTTTCTTTCGTTCTGAACAAGTGTTACTGTTTTCTGCACAAAAGCGATTCTGCGAAGCAATGTGAACACTTGTGCTTCCCAGGCACAGAGAAGGTGCTAGCAGGGAATTCTCTGCCTGCCTTTCCCCAGTGCTCTGCAAGCTCTCCAGGACAACATAAAATCTGGGGCTCTGTGCTTTCTTTCGTTCTGAACAAGTGTTACTGTTTTCTGCACAAAAGCGATTCTGCGAAGCAATGTGAACACTTGTGCTTCCCAGGCACAGAGAAGGTGCTAGCAGGGAATTCTCTGCCTGCCTTTCCCCAGTGCTCTGCAAGCTCTCCAGGACAACATAAAATCTGGGGCTCTGTGCTTTCTTTCGTTCTGAACAAGTGTTACTGTTTTCTGCACAAAAGCGATTCTGCGAAGCAATGTGAACACTTCTGCTTCCCAGGCACAGAGAAGGTGCTAGCAGGGAATTCTCTGCCTGCCTTTCCCCAGTGCTCTGCAAGCTCTCCAGGACAACATAAAATCTGGGGCTCTGTGCTTTCTTTCTTCCTGACCAAGAGTTACTGTTTTCTGCACAAAAGCGATTCTGCGAAGCAATGTGAACACTTGTGCTTCCCAGGCACAGAGAAGGTGCTAGCAGGGAATTCTCTGCCTGCCTTTCCCCAGTGCTCTGCAAGCTCTCCAGGACAACATAAAATCTGGGGCTCTGTGCTTTCTTTCGTTCTGAACAAGTGTTACTGTTTTCTGCACAAAAGCGATTCTGCGAAGCAATGTGAACACTTGTGCTTCCCAGGCACAGAGAAGGTGCTAGCAGGGAATTCTCTGCCTGCCTTTCCCCAGTGCTCTGCAAGCTCTCCAGGACAACATAAAATCTGGGGCTCTGTGCTTTCTTTCGTTCTGAACAAGTGTTACTGTTTTCTGCACAAAAGCGATTCTGCGAAGCAATGTGAACACTTCTGCTTCTCAGGCACAGAGAAGGTGCTAGCAGGGAATTCTCTGCCTGCCTTTCCCCAGTGCTCTGCAAGCTCTCCAGGACAACATAAAATCTGGGGCTCTGTGCTTTCTTTCGTTCTGAACAAGTGTTACTGTTTTCTGCACAAAAGCGATTCTGCGAAGCAATGTGAACACTTCTGCTTCCCAGGCACAGAGAAGGTGCTAGCAGGGAATTCTCTGCCTGCCTTTCCCCAGTGCTCTGCAAGCTCTCCAGGACAACATAAAATCTGGGGCTCTGTGCTTTCTTTCGTTCTGAACAAGTGTTACTGTTTTCTGCACAAAAGCGATTCTGCGAAGCAATGTGAACACTTGTGCTTCCCAGGCACAGAGAAGGTGCTAGCAGGGAATTCTCTGCCTGCCTTTCCCCAGTGCTCTGCAAGCTCTCCAGGACAACATAAAATCTGGGGCTCTGTGCTTTCTTTCGTTCTGAACAAGTGTTACATGTTTTCTGCACAAAAGCGATTCTGCGAAGCAATGTGAACACTTGTGCTTCCCAGGCACAGAGAAGGTGCTAGCAGGGAATTCTCTGCCTGCCTTTCCCCAGTGCTCTGCAAGCTCTCCAGGACAACATAAAATCTGGGGCTCTGTGCTTTCTTTCTTCCTGACCAAGAGTTACTGTTTTCTGCACAAAAGCGATTCTGCGAAGCAAATGTGAACACTTGTGCTTCCCAGGCACAGAGAAGGTGCTAGCAGGGAATTCTCTGCCTGCCTTTCCCCAGTGCTCTGCAAGCTCTCCAGGACAACATAAAATCTGGGGCTCTGTGCTTTCCTTTCGTTCTGAACAAGTGTTACTGTTTTCTGCACAAAAGCGATTCTGCGAAGCAATGTGAACACTTGTGCTTCCCAGGCACAGAGAAGGTGCTAGCAGGGAATTCTCTGCCTGCCTTTCCCCAGTGCTCTGCAAGCTCTCCAGGACAACATAAAATCTGGGGGCTCTGTGCTTTCTTTCGGTTCTGAACAAGTGTTACTGTTTTCTGCACAAAAGCGATTCTGCGAAGCAATGTGAACACTTGTGCTTCCCAGGCACAGAGAAGGTGCTAGCAGGGAATTCTCTGCCTGCCCTTTCCCCAGTGCTCTTGCAAGCTCTCCAGGACAACATAAAATCTGGGGCTCTGTGCTTTTCTTTCTTCCTGACCAAGAGTTTACTGTTTTTCTGCACAAAAGCGATTCTGCGAAGCAATGTGAACACTTGTGCTTCCCAGGCACAGAGAAGGTGCTAGCAGGGAATTCTCTGCCTGCCTTTCCCCCAGTGCTCTGCAAGCTCTCCAGGACAACATAAAATCTGGGGCTCTGTGCTTTCTTTCGTTCTGAACAAGTGTTACTGTTTTCTGCACAAAAGCGATTCTGCGAAGCAATGTGAACACTTGTGCTTCCCAGGCACAGAGAAGGTGCTAGCAGGGAATTCTCTGCCTGCCTTTCCCCAGTGCTCTGCAAGCTCTCCAGGACAACATAAAATCTGGGGCTCTGTGCTTTCTTTCTTCCTGACCAAGTGTTACTGTTTTCTGCACAAAAGCGATTCTGCGAAGCAATGTGAACACTTGTGCTTCCCAGGCACAGAGAAGGTGCTAGCAGGGAATTCTCTGCCTGCCTTTCCCCAGTGCTCTGCAAGCTCTCCAGGACAACATAAAATCTGGGGCTCTGTGCTTTCTTTAGTTCTGAACAAGTGTTACTGTTTGCTGCACAAAAGCGATTCTGCGAAGCAATGTGAACACTTCTGCTTCCCAGGCACAGAGAAGGTGCTAGCAGGGAATTCTCTGCCTGCCTTTCCCCAGTGCTCTGCAAGCTCTCCAGGACAACATAAAATCTGGGGCTCTGTGCTTTCTTTCTTCCTGACCAAGAGTTACTGTTTTCTGCACAAAAGCGATTCTGCGAAGCAATGTGAACACTTGTGCTTCCCAGGCACAGAGAAGGTGCTAGCAGGGAATT
>NW_027436922.1:0-81000 GCF_047716275.1 Strix uralensis
GCTAGCAGGGAATTCTCTGCCTGCCTTTCCCCAGTGCTCTGCAAGCTCTCCAGGACAACAGCAAATCTGGGGCTCTGTGCTTTGTTTCGTTCTGAACAAGTGTTACTGTTTTCTGCACAAAAGCGATTCTGCGAAGCAATGGGAACACTTCTGTTTCCCAGGCACAGAGAAGGTGCTAGCAGGGAATTCTCTGCCTGCTTTTTCCCAGTGCTCTGCAAGCTCTCCAGGACAACAGCAGATCTGGGGCTCTGTGCTTTCTTTCGTTCTGAACAAGTGTTACTGTTTTCTGCACAAAAGCGATTCTGCGAAGCAATGTGAACAGGCACAGAGAAGGTGCTAGCAGGGAATTGTCTGCCTGCGTTTCCCCAGTGCTCTGCAAGCTCTCCAGGACAACATAAAATCTGGGGCTCTGTGCTTTCTTTCGTTCTGAACAAGTGTTACTGTTTTCTGCACAAAAGCGATTCTGCGAAGGAATGTGAACAGGCACAGAGAAGGTGCTAGCAGGGAATTCTCTGCCTGCCTTTCCCCAGTGCTCTGCAAGCTCTCCAGGACAACAGCAAATCTGGGGCTCTGTGCTTTGTTTCGTTCTGAACAAGTGTTACTGTTTTCTGCACAAAAGCGATTCTGCGAAGCAATGGGAACACTTCTCTTTCCCAGGCACAGAGAAGGTGCTAGCAGGGAATTCTCTGCCTGCTTTTCCCCAGTGCTCTGCAAGCTCTCCAGGACAACATAAAATCTGGGGCTCTGTGCTTTCTTTCGTTCTGAACAAGTGTTACTGTTTTCTGCACAAAAGCGATTCTGCGAAGGAATGTGAACAGGCACAGAGAAGGTGCTAGCAGGGAATTCTCGGCCTGCCTTTCCCCAGTGCTCTGCAAGCTCTCCAGGACAACATAAAATCTGGGGCTCTGTGCTTTCTTTCGTTCCGAACAAGTGTTACTGTTTTCTGCACAAAAGCGATTCTGCGAAGGAATATGAACAGGCACAGAGAAGGTGCTAGCAGGGAATTCTCTGCCTGCCTTTCCCCAGTGCTCTGCAAGCTGTCCAGGACAACAGCAAATCTGGGGCTCTGTGCTTTGTTTCGTTCTGAACAAGTGTTACTGTTTTCTGCACAAAAGCGATTCTGCGAAGCAATGGGAACACTTCTGCTTCCCAGGCACAGAGAAGGTGCTAGCAGGGAATTCTCTGCCTGCTTTTCCCCAGTGCTCTGCAAGCTCTCCAGGACAACATAAAATCTGGGGCTCTGTGCTTTCTTTCGTTCTGAAAAAGTGTTACTGTTTTCTGCACAAAAGCGATTCTGCGAAGCAATGTGAACAGGCACAGAGAAGGTGCTAGCAGGGAATTCTCTGCCTGCCTTTCCCCAGTGCTCTGCAAGCTCTCCAGGACCACATAAAATCTGGGGCTCTGTGCTTTCTTTCGTTCTGAACAAGTGTTACTGTTTTCTGCACAAAAGCGATTCTGCGAAGCAATGTGAACAGGCACAGAGAAGGTGCTAGCAGGGAATTCTCTGCCTGCCTTTCCCCAGTGCTCTGCAAGCTCTCCAGCACAACAGCAAATCTGGGGCTCTGTGCTTTGTTTCGTTCTGAACAAGTGTTACTGTTTTCTGCACAAAAGCGATTCTGCGAAGCAATGGGAACACTTCTGTTTCCCAGGCACAGAGAAGGTGCTAGCAGGGAATTCTCTGCCTGCTTTTCCCCAGTGCTCTGCAAGCTCTCCAGGACAACAGCAGATCTGGGGCTCTGTGCTTTCTTTCGTTCTGAACAAGTGTTACTGTTTTCTGCACAAAAGCGATTCTGCGAAGCAATGTGAACAGGCACAGAGAAGGTGCTAGCAGGGAATTCTCTGCCTGCCTTTCCCCAGTGCTCTGCAAGCTCTCCAGGACAACATAAAATCTGGGGCTCTGTGCTTTCTTTCGTTCTGAACAAGTGTTAGTGTTTTCTGCACAAAAGCGATTCTGCGAAGCAATGTGAACACTTCTGTTTCCCAGGCACAGAGAAGGTGCTAGCAGGGAATTCTCTGCCTGCTTTTCCCCAGTACTCTGCAAGCTCTCCAGCACAACATAAAATCTGGGGCTCTGTGCTTTCTTTCGTTCTGAACAAGTGTTAGTGTTTTCTGCACAAAAGCGATACTGCTAAGAAATGTGAACACTTCTGTTTCCCAGGCACAGAGAAGGTGCTAGCAGGGAATTCTCTGCCTGCCTTTCCCCAGTGCTCTGCAAGCTCTCCAGGACAACATAAAATCTGGGGCTCTGTGCTTTCTTTCATTCTGAACAAGTGTTACTGTTTTCTGCACAAAAGCGATTCTGCGAAGCAATGTGAACACTTCTGCTTCCCAGGCAAAGAGAAGGTGCTAGCAGGGAATTCTCTGCCTGCTTTTCCCCAGTGCTCTGCACGCTCTCCAGGACAACATAAAATCTGGGGCTCTGTGCTTTCTTTCGTTCTGAACAAGTGTTACTGTTTTCTGCACAAAAGCGATTCTGCGAAGCAATGTGAACACTTCTGTTTCCCAGGCACAGAGAAGGTGCTAGCAGGGAATTGTCTGCCTGCCTTTCCCCAGTGCTCTGCAAGCTCTCCAGGACAACATAAAATCTGGGGCTCTTTGCTTTCTTTCGTTCTGAACAAGTGTTAGTGTTTTCTGCACAAAAGCGATTCTGCGAAGCAATGTGAACACTTCTGTTTCCCAGGCACAGAGAAGGTGCTAGCAGGGAATTCTCTGCCTGCCTTTCCCCAGTGCTCTGCAAGCTCTCCAGGACAACATAAAATCTGGGGCTCTGTGCTTTCTTTCGTCTGAACAAGTGTTACTGTTTTCTGCACAAAAGCGATTCTGCGAAGCAATGTGAACAGGCACAGAGAAGGTGCTAGCAGGGAATTCTCTGCCTGCCTTTCCCCAGTGCTCTGCAAGCTCTCCAGCACAACAGCAAATCTGGGGCTCTGTGCTTTGTTTCGTTCTGAACAAGTGTTACTGTTTTCTGCACAAAAGCGATTCTGCGAAGCAATGTGAACACTTCTGTTTCCCAGGCACAGAGAAGGTGCTAGCAGGGAATTGTCTGCCTGCCTTTCCCCAGTGCTCTGCAAGCTCTCCAGGACAACATAAAATCTGGGGCTCTTTGCTTTCTTTCGTTCTGAACAAGTGTTAGTGTTTTCTGCACAAAAGCGATTCTGCGAAGCAATGTGAACACTTCTGTTTCCCAGGCACAGAGAAGGTGCTAGCAGGGAATTCTCTGCCTGCCTTTCCCCAGTGCTCTGCAAGCTCTCCAGGACAACATAAAATCTGGGGCTCTGTGCTTTCTTTCCTTCTGAACAAGTGTTACTGTTTTCTGCACAAAAGCGATACTGCTAAGAAATGTGAACACTTCTGTTTCCCAGGCACAGAGAAGGTGCTAGCAGGGAATTCTCTGCCTGCTTTTCCCCAGTGCTCTGCAAGCTCTCCAGCACAACATAAAATCTGGGGCTCTGTGCTTTCTTTTGTTCTGAAAAAGTGTTACTGTTGTCTGCACAAAAGCGATTCTGCGAAGCAATGTGAACACTTCTGCTTCCCAGGCACAGAGAAGGTGCTAGCAGGGAATTCTCTGCCTGCCTTTCCCCAGTGCTCTGCAAGCTCTCCAGGACAACAGCAGATCTGGGGCTCTGTGCTTTCTTTCATTCTGAACAAGTGTTACTGTTTTCTGCACAAAAGCGATTCTGCGAAGCAATGTGAACAGGCACAGAGAAGGTGCTAGCAGGGAATTCTCTGCCTGCCTTTCCCCAGTGCTCTGCAAGCTCTCCAGGACAACAGCAGATCTGGGGCTCTGTGCTTTCTTTCGTTCTGAACAAGTGTTACTGTTTTCTGCACAAAAGCGATTCTGCGAAGCAATGGGAACACTTCTGTTTCCCAGGCACAGAGAAGGTGCTAGCAGGGAATTCTCTGCCTGCTTTTCCCCAGTGCTCTGCAAGCTCTCCAGGAGAACATAAAATCTGGGGCTCTGTGCTTTCTTTCGTTCTGAACAAGTGTTACTGTTTTCTGCACAAAAGCGATTCTGCCAAGCAATGTGAACAGGCACAGAGAAGGTGCTAGCAGGGAATTCTCTGCCTGCCTTTCCCCAGTGCTCTGCAAGCTCTCCAGGACAACATAAAATCTGGGGCTCTGTGCTTTCTTTCGTTCTGAACAAGTGTTACTGTTTTCTGCACAAAAGCGATTCTGCTAAGAAATGTGAACACTTCTGTTTCCCAGGCACAGAGAAGGTGCTAGCAGGGAATTCTCTGCCTGCTTTTCCCCAGTGCTCTGCAAGCTCTCCAGCACAACATAAAATCTGGGGCTCTGTGCTTTCTTTCCTTCTGAACAAGTGTTACTGTTTTCTGCACAAAAGCGATACTGCTAAGAAATGTGAAGACTTCTGCTTCCCAGGCACAGAGAAGGTGCTAGCAGGGAATTCTCTGCCTGCCTTTCCCCAGTGCTCTGCAAGCTCTCCAGGACAACATAAAATCTGGGGCTCTGTGCTTTCTTTCGTCTGAACAAGTGTTACTGTTTTCTGCACAAAAGCGATTCTGCGAAGGAATATGAACAGGCACAGAGAAGGTGCTAGCAGGGAATTCTCTGCCTGCCTTTCCCCAGTGCTCTGCAAGCTGTCCAGGACAACAGCAAATCTGGGGCTCTGTGCTTTGTTTCGTTCTGAACAAGTGTTACTGTTTTCTGCACAAAAGCGATTCTGCGAAGCAATGTGAACAGGCACAGAGAAGGTGCTAGCAGGGAATTCTCTGCCTGCCTTTCCCCAGTGCTCTGCAAGCTCTCCAGGACCACATAAAATCTGGGGCTCTGTGCTTTCTTTCGTTCTGAACAAGTGTTACTGTTTTCTGCACAAAAGCGATTCTGCGAAGCAATGTGAACAGGCACAGAGAAGGTGCTAGCAGGGAATTCTCTGCCTGCCTTTCCCCAGTGCTCTGCAAGCTCTCCAGCACAACAGCAAATCTGGGGCTCTGTGCTTTGTTTCGTTCTGAACAAGTGTTACTGTTTTCTGCACAAAAGCGATTCTGCGAAGCAATGGGAACACTTCTGTTTCCCAGGCACAGAGAAGGTGCTAGCAGGGAATTCTCTGCCTGCTTTTCCCCAGTACTCTGCAAGCTCTCCAGGACAACAGCAGATCTGGGGCTCTGTGCTTTCTTTCGTTCTGAACAAGTGTTACTGTTTTCTGCACAAAAGCGATTCTGCGAAGCAATGTGAACAGGCACAGAGAAGGTGCTAGCAGGGAATTGTCTGCCTGCGTTTCCCCAGTGCTCTGCAAGCTCTCCAGGACAACATAAAATCTGGGGCTCTGTGCTTTCTTTCGTCTGAACAAGTGTTAGTGTTTTCTGCACAAAAGCGATTCTGCGAAGCAATGTGAACACTTCTGTTTCCCAGGCACAGAGAAGGTGCTAGCAGGGAATTCTCTGCCTGCTTTTCCCCAGTACTCTGCAAGCTCTCCAGCACAACATAAAATCTGGGGCTCTGTGCTTTCTTTCGTTCTGAACAAGTGTTAGTGTTTTCTGCACAAAAGCGATACTGCTAAGAAATGTGAACACTTCTGTTTCCCAGGCACAGAGAAGGTGCTAGCAGGGAATTCTCTGCCTGCCTTTCCCCAGTGCTCTGCAAGCTCTCCAGGACAACATAAAATCTGGGGCTCTGTGCTTTCTTTCATTCTGAACAAGTGTTACTGTTTTCTGCACAAAAGCGATTCTGCGAAGCAATGTGAACACTTCTGCTTCCCAGGCAAAGAGAAGGTGCTAGCAGGGAATTCTCTGCCTGCTTTTCCCCAGTGCTCTGCAAGCTCTCCAGGACAACATAAAATCTGGGGCTCTGTGCTTTCTTTCGTTCTGAACAAGTGTTACTGTTTTCTGCACAAAAGCGATTCTGCGAAGCAATGTGAACACTTCTGTTTCCCAGGCACAGAGAAGGTGCTAGCAGGGAATTGTCTGCCTGCCTTTCCCCAGTGCTCTGCAAGCTCTCCAGGACAACATAAAATCTGGGGCTCTTTGCTTTCTTTCGTTCTGAACAAGTGTTAGTGTTTTCTGCACAAAAGCGATTCTGCGAAGCAATGTGAACACTTCTGTTTCCCAGGCACAGAGAAGGTGCTAGCAGGGAATTCTCTGCCTGCCTTTCCCCAGTGCTCTGCAAGCTCTCCAGGACAACATAAAATCTGGGGCTCTGTGCTTTCTTTCGTCTGAACAAGTGTTACTGTTTTCTGCACAAAAGCGATTCTGCGAAGCAATGTGAACAGGCACAGAGAAGGTGCTAGCAGGGAATTCTCTGCCTGCCTTTCCCCAGTGCTCTGCAAGCTCTCCAGCACAACAGCAAATCTGGGGCTCTGTGCTTTGTTTCGTTCTGAACAAGTGTTACTGTTTTCTGCACAAAAGCGATTCTGCGAAGCAATGGGAACACTTCTGTTTCCCAGGCACAGAGAAGGTGCTAGCAGGGAATTCTCTGCCTGCTTTTCCCCAGTACTCTGCAAGCTCTCCAGGACAACAGCAGATCTGGGGCTCTGTGCTTTCTTTCGTTCTGAACAAGTGTTACTGTTTTCTGCACAAAAGCGATTCTGCGAAGCAATGTGAACAGGCACAGAGAAGGTGCTAGCAGGGAATTGTCTGCCTGCGTTTCCCCAGTGCTCTGCAAGCTCTCCAGGACAACATAAAATCTGGGGCTCTGTGCTTTCTTTCGTTCTGAACAAGTGTTAGTGTTTTCTGCACAAAAGCGATTCTGCGAAGCAATGTGAACACTTCTGCTTCCCAGGCACAGAGAAGGTGCTAGCAGGGAATTCTCTGCCTGCTTTTCCCCAGTACTCTGCAAGCTCTCCAGCACAACATAAAATCTGGGGCTCTGTGCTTTCTTTCGTTCTGAACAAGTGTTAGTGTTTTCTGCACAAAAGCGATACTGCTAAGAAATGTGAACACTTCTGTTTCCCAGGCACAGAGAAGGTGCTAGCAGGGAATTCTCTGCCTGCCTTTCCCCAGTGCTCTGCAAGCTCTCCAGGACAACATAAAATCTGGGGCTCTGTGCTTTCTTTCATTCTGAACAAGTGTTACTGTTTTCTGCACAAAAGCGATTCTGCCAAGCAATGTGAACACTTCTGCTTCCCAGGCAAAGAGAAGGTGCTAGCAGGGAATTCTCTGCCTGCTTTTCCCCAGTGCTCTGCAAGCTCTCCAGGACAACATAAAATCTGGGGCTCTGTGCTTTCTTTCGTTCTGAACAAGTGTTACTGTTTTCTGCACAAAAGCGATTCTGCGAAGCAATGTGAACACTTCTGTTTCCCAGGCACAGAGAAGGTGCTAGCAGGGAATTCTCTGCCTGCCTTTCCCCAGTGCTCTGCAAGCTCTCCAGGACAACATAAAATCTGGGGCTCTGTGCTTTCTTTCGTTCTGAACAAGTGTTACTGTTTTCTGCACAAAAGCGATTCTGCTAAGAAATGTGAACACTTCTGTTTCCCAGGCACAGAGAAGGTGCTAGCAGGGAATTCTCTGCCTGCTTTTCCCCAGTGCTCTGCAAGCTCTCCAGCACAACATAAAATCTGGGGCTCTGTGCTTTCTTTCCTTCTGAACAAGTGTTACTGTTTTCTGCACAAAAGCGATACTGCTAAGAAATGTGAAGACTTCTGCTTCCCAGGCACAGAGAAGGTGCTAGCAGGGAATTCTCTGCCTGCCTTTCCCCAGTGCTCTGCAAGCTCTCCAGGACAACATAAAATCTGGGGCTCTGTGCTTTCTTTCGTCTGAACAAGTGTTACTGTTTTCTGCACAAAAGCGATTCTGCGAAGGAATATGAACAGGCACAGAGAAGGTGCTAGCAGGGAATTCTCTGCCTGCCTTTCCCCAGTGCTCTGCAAGCTGTCCAGGACAACAGCAAATCTGGGGCTCTGTGCTTTGTTTCGTTCTGAACAAGTGTTACTGTTTTCTGCACAAAAGCGATTCTGCGAAGCAATGTGAACAGGCACAGAGAAGGTGCTAGCAGGGAATTCTCTGCCTGCCTTTCCCCAGTGCTCTGCAAGCTCTCCAGGACCACATAAAATCTGGGGCTCTGTGCTTTCTTTCGTTCTGAACAAGTGTTACTGTTTTCTGCACAAAAGCGATTCTGCGAAGCAATGTGAACAGGCACAGAGAAGGTGCTAGCAGGGAATTCTCTGCCTGCCTTTCCCCAGTGCTCTGCAAGCTCTCCAGCACAACAGCAAATCTGGGGCTCTGTGCTTTGTTTCGTTCTGAACAAGTGTTACTGTTTTCTGCACAAAAGCGATTCTGCGAAGCAATGGGAACACTTCTGTTTCCCAGGCACAGAGAAGGTGCTAGCAGGGAATTCTCTGCCTGCTTTTCCCCAGTGCTCTGCAAGCTCTCCAGGACAACAGCAGATCTGGGGCTCTGTGCTTTCTTTCGTTCTGAACAAGTGTTACTGTTTTCTGCACAAAAGCGATTCTGCGAAGCAATGTGAACAGGCACAGAGAAGGTGCTAGCAGGGAATTGTCTGCCTGCGTTTCCCCAGTGCTCTGCAAGCTCTCCAGGACAACATAAAATCTGGGGCTCTGTGCTTTCTTTCGTTCTGAACAAGTGTTAGTGTTTTCTGCACAAAAGCGATTCTGCGAAGCAATGTGAACACTTCTGTTTCCCAGGCACAGAGAAGGTGCTAGCAGGGAATTCTCTGCCTGCTTTTCCCCAGTACTCTGCAAGCTCTCCAGCACAACATAAAATCTGGGGCTCTGTGCTTTCTTTCGTTCTGAACAAGTGTTACTGTTTTCTGCACAAAAGCGATACTGCTAAGAAATGTGAACACTTCTGTTTCCCAGGCACAGAGAAGGTGCTAGCAGGGAATTCTCTGCCTGCCTTTCCCCAGTGCTCTGCAAGCTCTCCAGGACAACATAAAATCTGGGGCTCTGTGCTTTCTTTCATTCTGAACAAGTGTTACTGTTTTCTGCACAAAAGCGATTCTGCGAAGCAATGTGAACACTTCTGCTTCCCAGGCAAAGAGAAGGTGCTAGCAGGGAATTCTCTGCCTGCTTTTCCCCAGTGCTCTGCAAGCTCTCCAGGACAACATAAAATCTGGGGCTCTGTGCTTTCTTTTGTTCTGAAAAAGTGTTACTGTTTTCTGCACAAAAGCGATTCTGCGAAGCAATGTGAACACTTCTGTTTCCCAGGCACAGAGAAGGTGCTAGCAGGGAATTGTCTGCCTGCCTTTCCCCAGTGCTCTGCAAGCTCTCCAGGACAACATAAAATCTGGGGCTCTTTGCTTTCTTTCGTTCTGAACAAGTGTTACTGTTTTCTGCACAAAAGCGATTCTGCGAAGCAATGGGAACACTTCTGTTTCCCAGGCACAGAGAAGGTGCTAGCAGGGAATTCTCTGCCTGCCTTTCCCCAGTGCTCTGCAAGCTCTCCAGGACAACATAAAATCTGGGGCTCTGTGCTTTCTTTCGTCTGAACAAGTGTTACTGTTTTCTGCACAAAAGCGATTCTGCGAAGCAATGTGAACAGGCACAGAGAAGGTGCTAGCAGGGAATTCTCTGCCTGCCTTTCCCCAGTGCTCTGCAAGCTCTCCAGCACAACAGCAAATCTGGGGCTCTGTGCTTTGTTTCGTTCTGAACAAGTGTTACTGTTTTCTGCACAAAAGCGATTCTGCGAAGCAATGTGAACACTTCTGTTTCCCAGGCACAGAGAAGGTGCTAGCAGGGAATTGTCTGCCTGCCTTTCCCCAGTGCTCTGCAAGCTCTCCAGGACCACATAAAATCTGGGGCTCTTTGCTTTCTTTCGTTCTGAACAAGTGTTAGTGTTTTCTGCACAAAAGCGATTCTGCGAAGCAATGTGAACACTTCTGTTTCCCAGGCACAGAGAAGGTGCTAGCAGGGAATTCTCTGCCTGCCTTTCCCCAGTGCTCTGCAAGCTCTCCAGGACAACATAAAATCTGGGGCTCTGTGCTTTCTTTCCTTCTGAACAAGTGTTACTGTTTTCTGCACAAAAGCGATACTGCTAAGAAATGTGAACACTTCTGTTTCCCAGGCACAGAGAAGGTGCTAGCAGGGAATTCTCTGCCTGCTTTTCCCCAGTGCTCTGCAAGCTCTCCAGGACAACATAAAATCTGGGGCTCTGTGCTTTCTTTTGTTCTGAAAAAGTGTTACTGTTGTCTGCACAAAAGCGATTCTGCGAAGCAATGTGAACAATTCTGCTTCCCAGGCACAGAGAAGGTGCTAGCAGGGAATTCTCTGCCTGCCTTTCCCCAGTGCTCTGCAAGCTCTCCAGGACAACAGCAGATCTGGGGCTCTGTGCTTTCTTTCATTCTGAACAAGTGTTACTGTTTTCTGCACAAAAGCGATTCTGCGAAGCAATGTGAACAGGCACAGAGAAGGTGCTAGCAGGGAATTCTCTGCCTGCCTTTCCCCAGTGCTCTGCAAGCTCTCCAGGACAACAGCAGATCTGGGGCTCTGTGCTTTCTTTCGTTCTGAACAAGTGTTACTGTTTTCTGCACAAAAGCGATTCTGCCAAGCAATGTGAACAGGCACAGAGAAGGTGCTAGCAGGGAATTCTCTGCCTGCCTTTCCCCAGTGCTCTGCAAGCTCTCCAGGACAACATAAAATCTGGGGCTCTGTGCTTTCTTTCGTTCTGAACAAGTGTTACTGTTTTCTGCACAAAAGCGATTCTGCTAAGAAATGTGAACACTTCTGTTTCCCAGGCACAGAGAAGGTGCTAGCAGGGAATTCTCTGCCTGCCTTTCCCCAGTGCTCTGCAAGCTCTCCAGGACAACATAAAATCTGGGGCTCTGTGCTTTCTTTCGTCTGAACAAGTGTTACTGTTTTCTGCACAAAAGCGATTCTGCGAAGCAATGTGAACAGGCACAGAGAAGGTGCTAGCAGGGAATTCTCTGCCTGCCTTTCCCCAGTGCTCTGCAAGCTCTCCAGCACAACAGCAAATCTGGGGCTCTGTGCTTTGTTTCGTTCTGAACAAGTGTTACTGTTTTCTGCACAAAAGCGATTCTGCGAAGCAATGGGAACACTTCTGTTTCCCAGGCACAGAGAAGGTGCTAGCAGGGAATTCTCTGCCTGCTTTTCCCCAGTACTCTGCAAGCTCTCCAGGACAACAGCAGATCTGGGGCTCTGTGCTTTCTTTCGTTCTGAACAAGTGTTACTGTTTTCTGCACAAAAGCGATTCTGCGAAGCAATGTGAACAGGCACAGAGAAGGTGCTAGCAGGGAATTGTCTGCCTGCGTTTCCCCAGTGCTCTGCAAGCTCTCCAGGACAACATAAAATCTGGGGCTCTGTGCTTTCTTTCGTTCTGAACAAGTGTTAGTGTTTTCTGCACAAAAGCGATTCTGCGAAGCAATGTGAACACTTCTGCTTCCCAGGCACAGAGAAGGTGCTAGCAGGGAATTCTCTGCCTGCTTTTCCCCAGTACTCTGCAAGCTCTCCAGCACAACATAAAATCTGGGGCTCTGTGCTTTCTTTCGTTCTGAACAAGTGTTAGTGTTTTCTGCACAAAAGCGATACTGCTAAGAAATGTGAACACTTCTGTTTCCCAGGCACAGAGAAGGTGCTAGCAGGGAATTCTCTGCCTGCCTTTCCCCAGTGCTCTGCAAGCTCTCCAGGACAACATAAAATCTGGGGCTCTGTGCTTTCTTTCATTCTGAACAAGTGTTACTGTTTTCTGCACAAAAGCGATTCTGCGAAGCAATGTGAACACTTCTGCTTCCCAGGCAAAGAGAAGGTGCTAGCAGGGAATTCTCTGCCTGCTTTTCCCCAGTGCTCTGCAAGCTCTCCAGGACAACATAAAATCTGGGGCTCTGTGCTTTCTTTCGTTCTGAACAAGTGTTACTGTTTTCTGCACAAAAGCGATTCTGCGAAGCAATGTGAACAGGCACAGAGAAGGTGCTAGCAGGGAATTCTCTGCCTGCCTTTCCCCAGTGCTCTGCAAGCTCTCCAGGACCACATAAAATCTGGGGCTCTGTGCTTTCTTTCGTTCTGAACAAGTGTTACTGTTTTCTGCACAAAAGCGATTCTGCGAAGCAATGTGAACAGGCACAGAGAAGGTGCTAGCAGGGAATTCTCTGCCTGCCTTTCCCCAGTGCTCTGCAAGCTCTCCAGCACAACAGCAAATCTGGGGCTCTGTGCTTTGTTTCGTTCTGAACAAGTGTTACTGTTTTCTGCACAAAAGCGATTCTGCGAAGCAATGGGAACACTTCTGTTTCCCAGGCACAGAGAAGGTGCTAGCAGGGAATTCTCTGCCTGCTTTTCCCCAGTGCTCTGCAAGCTCTCCAGGACAACAGCAGATCTGGGGCTCTGTGCTTTCTTTCGTTCTGAACAAGTGTTACTGTTTTCTGCACAAAAGCGATTCTGCGAAGCAATGTGAACAGGCACAGAGAAGGTGCTAGCAGGGAATTCTCTGCCTGCCTTTCCCCAGTGCTCTGCAAGCTCTCCAGGACAACATAAAATCTGGGGCTCTGTGCTTTCTTTCGTTCTGAACAAGTGTTAGTGTTTTCTGCACAAAAGCGATTCTGCGAAGCAATGTGAACACTTCTGTTTCCCAGGCACAGAGAAGGTGCTAGCAGGGAATTCTCTGCCTGCTTTTCCCCAGTACTCTGCAAGCTCTCCAGCACAACATAAAATCTGGGGCTCTGTGCTTTCTTTCGTTCTCAACAAGTGTTAGTGTTTTCTGCACAAAAGCGATACTGCTAAGAAATGTGAACACTTCTGTTTCCCAGGCACAGAGAAGGTGCTAGCAGGGAATTCTCTGCCTGCCTTTCCCCAGTGCTCTGCAAGCTCTCCAGGACAACATAAAATCTGGGGCTCTGTGCTTTCTTTCGTCTGAACAAGTGTTACTGTTTTCTGCACAAAAGCGATTCTGCGAAGCAATGTGAACAGGCACAGAGAAGGTGCTAGCAGGGAATTCTCTGCCTGCCTTTCCCCAGTGCTCTGCAAGCTCTCCAGCACAACAGCAAATCTGGGGCTCTGTGCTTTGTTTCGTTCTGAACAAGTGTTACTGTTTTCTGCACAAAAGCGATTCTGCGAAGCAATGTGAACACTTCTGTTTCCCAGGCACAGAGAAGGTGCTAGCAGGGAATTGTCTGCCTGCCTTTCCCCAGTGCTCTGCAAGCTCTCCAGGACAACATAAAATCTGGGGCTCTTTGCTTTCTTTCGTTCTGAACAAGTGTTAGTGTTTTCTGCACAAAAGCGATTCTGCGAAGCAATGTGAACACTTCTGTTTCCCAGGCACAGAGAAGGTGCTAGCAGGGAATTCTCTGCCTGCCTTTCCCCAGTGCTCTGCAAGCTCTCCAGGACAACATAAAATCTGGGGCTCTGTGCTTTCTTTCCTTCTGAACAAGTGTTACTGTTTTCTGCACAAAAGCGATACTGCTAAGAAATGTGAACACTTCTGTTTCCCAGGCACAGAGAAGGTGCTAGCAGGGAATTCTCTGCCTGCTTTTACCCAGTGCTCTGCAAGCTCTCCAGGACAACATAAAATCTGGGGCTCTGTGCTTTCTTTTGTTCTGAAAAAGTGTTACTGTTGTCTGCACAAAAGCGATTCTGCGAAGCAATGTGAACACTTCTGCTTCCCAGGCACAGAGAAGGTGCTAGCAGGGAATTCTCTGCCTGCCTTTCCCCAGTGCTCTGCAAGCTCTCCAGGACAACAGCAGATCTGGGGCTCTGTGCTTTCTTTCATTCTGAACAAGTGTTACTGTTTTCTGCACAAAAGCGATTCTGCGAAGCAATGTGAACAGGCACAGAGAAGGTGCTAGCAGGGAATTCTCTGCCTGCCTTTCCCCAGTGCTCTGCAAGCTCTCCAGGACAACAGCAGATCTGGGGCTCTGTGCTTTCTTTCGTTCTGAACAAGTGTTACTGTTTTCTGCACAAAAGCGATTCTGCGAAGCAATGGGAACACTTCTGTTTCCCAGGCACAGAGAAGGTGCTAGCAGGGAATTCTCTGCCTGCTTTTCCCCAGTGCTCTGCAAGCTCTCCAGGAGAACATAAAATCTGGGGCTCTGTGCTTTCTTTCGTTCTGAACAAGTGTTACTGTTTTCTGCACAAAAGCGATTCTGCCAAGCAATGTGAACAGGCACAGAGAAGGTGCTAGCAGGGAATTCTCTGCCTGCCTTTCCCCAGTGCTCTGCAAGCTCTCCAGGACAACATAAAATCTGGGGCTCTGTGCTTTCTTTCGTTCTGAACAAGTGTTACTGTTTTCTGCACAAAAGCAATTCTGCTAAGAAATGTGAACACTTCTGTTTCCCAGGCACAGAGAAGGTGCTAGCAGGGAATTCTCTGCCTGCTTTTCCCCAGTGCTCTGCAAGCTCTCCAGCACAACATAAAATCTGGGGCTCTGTGCTTTCTTTCCTTCTGAACAAGTGTTACTGTTTTCTGCACAAAAGCGATACTGCTAAGAAATGTGAAGACTTCTGCTTCCCAGGCACAGAGAAGGTGCTAGCAGGGAATTCTCTGCCTGCCTTTCCCCAGTGCTCTGCAAGCTCTCCAGGACAACATAAAATCTGGGGCTCTGTGCTTTCTTTCGTCTGAACAAGTGTTACTGTTTTCTGCACAAAAGCGATTCTGCGAAGGAATATGAACAGGCACAGAGAAGGTGCTAGCAGGGAATTCTCTGCCTGCCTTTCCCCAGTGCTCTGCAAGCTGTCCAGGACAACAGCAAATCTGGGGCTCTGTGCTTTGTTTCGTTCTGAACAAGTGTTACTGTTTTCTGCACAAAAGCGATTCTGCGAAGCAATGTGAACAGGCACAGAGAAGGTGCTAGCAGGGAATTCTCTGCCTGCCTTTCCCCAGTGCTCTGCAAGCTCTCCAGGACCACATAAAATCTGGGGCTCTGTGCTTTCTTTCGTTCTGAACAAGTGTTACTGTTTTCTGCACAAAAGCGATTCTGCGAAGCAATGTGAACAGGCACAGAGAAGGTGCTAGCAGGGAATTCTCTGCCTGCCTTTCCCCAGTGCTCTGCAAGCTCTCCAGCACAACAGCAAATCTGGGGCTCTGTGCTTTGTTTCGTTCTGAACAAGTGTTACTGTTTTCTGCACAAAAGCGATTCTGCGAAGCAATGGGAACACTTCTGTTTCCCAGGCACAGAGAAGGTGCTAGCAGGGAATTCTCTGCCTGCTTTTCCCCAGTACTCTGCAAGCTCTCCAGGACAACAGCAGATCTGGGGCTCTGTGCTTTCTTTCGTTCTGAACAAGTGTTACTGTTTTCTGCACAAAAGCGATTCTGCGAAGCAATGTGAACAGGCACAGAGAAGGTGCTAGCAGGGAATTGTCTGCCTGCGTTTCCCCAGTGCTCTGCAAGCTCTCCAGGACAACATAAAATCTGGGGCTCTGTGCTTTCTTTCGTTCTGAACAAGTGTTAGTGTTTTCTGCACAAAAGCGATTCTGCGAAGCAATGTGAACACTTCTGTTTCCCAGGCACAGAGAAGGTGCTAGCAGGGAATTCTCTGCCTGCTTTTCCCCAGTACTCTGCAAGCTCTCCAGCACAACATAAAATCTGGGGCTCTGTGCTTTCTTTCGTTCTGAACAAGTGTTAGTGTTTTCTGCACAAAAGCGATACTGCTAAGTAATGTGAACACTTCTGTTTCCCAGGCACAGAGAAGGTGCTAGCAGGGAATTCTCTGCCTGCCTTTCCCCAGTGCTCTGCAAGCTCTCCAGGACAACATAAAATCTGGGGCTCTGTGCTTTCTTTCATTCTGAACAAGTGTTACTGTTTTCTGCACAAAAGCGATTCTGCGAAGCAATGTGAACACTTCTGCTTCCCAGGCAAAGAGAAGGTGCTAGCAGGGAATTCTCTGCCTGCTTTTCCCCAGTGCTCTGCAAGCTCTCCAGGACAACATAAAATCTGGGGCTCTGTGCTTTCTTTCGTTCTGAACAAGTGTTACTGTTTTCTGCACAAAAGCGATTCTGCGAAGCAATGTGAACACTTCTGTTTCCCAGGCACAGAGAAGGTGCTAGCAGGGAATTGTCTGCCTGCCTTTCCCCAGTGCTCTGCAAGCTCTCCAGGACAACATAAAATCTGGGGCTCTTTGCTTTCTTTCGTTCTGAACAAGTGTTAGTGTTTTCTGCACAAAAGCGATTCTGCGAAGCAATGTGAACACTTCTGTTTCCCAGGCACAGAGAAGGTGCTAGCAGGGAATTCTCTGCCTGCCTTTCCCCAGTGCTCTGCAAGCTCTCCAGGACAACATAAAATCTGGGGCTCTGTGCTTTCTTTCGTCTGAACAAGTGTTACTGTTTTCTGCACAAAAGCGATTCTGCGAAGCAATGTGAACAGGCACAGAGAAGGTGCTAGCAGGGAATTCTCTGCCTGCCTTTCCCCAGTGCTCTGCAAGCTCTCCAGCACAACAGCAAATCTGGGGCTCTGTGCTTTGTTTCGTTCTGAACAAGTGTTACTGTTTTCTGCACAAAAGCGATTCTGCGAAGCAATGGGAACACTTCTGTTTCCCAGGCACAGAGAAGGTGCTAGCAGGGAATTCTCTGCCTGCTTTTCCCCAGTACTCTGCAAGCTCTCCAGGACAACAGCAGATCTGGGGCTCTGTGCTTTCTTTCGTTCTGAACAAGTGTTACTGTTTTCTGCACAAAAGCGATTCTGCGAAGCAATGTGAACAGGCACAGAGAAGGTGCTAGCAGGGAATTGTCTGCCTGCGTTTCCCCAGTGCTCTGCAAGCTCTCCAGGACAACATAAAATCTGGGGCTCTGTGCTTTCTTTCGTTCTGAACAAGTGTTAGTGTTTTCTGCACAAAAGCGATTCTGCGAAGCAATGTGAACACTTCTGCTTCCCAGGCACAGAGAAGGTGCTAGCAGGGAATTCTCTGCCTGCTTTTCCCCAGTACTCTGCAAGCTCTCCAGCACAACATAAAATCTGGGGCTCTGTGCTTTCTTTCGTTCTGAACAAGTGTTAGTGTTTTCTGCACAAAAGCGATACTGCTAAGAAATGTGAACACTTCTGTTTCCCAGGCACAGAGAAGGTGCTAGCAGGGAATTCTCTGCCTGCCTTTCCCCAGTGCTCTGCAAGCTCTCCAGGACAACATAAAATCTGGGGCTCTGTGCTTTCTTTCATTCTGAACAAGTGTTACTGTTTTCTGCACAAAAGCGATTCTGCGAAGCAATGTGAACACTTCTGCTTCCCAGGCTAAGAGAAGGTGCTAGCAGGGAATTCTCTGCCTGCTTTTCCCCAGTGCTCTGCAAGCTCTCCAGGACAACATAAAATCTGGGGCTCTGTGCTTTCTTTCGTTCTGAACAAGTGTTACTGTTTTCTGCACAAAAGCGATTCTGCGAAGCAATGTGAACACTTCTGTTTCCCAGGCACAGAGAAGGTGCTAGCAGGGAATTCTCTGCCTGCCTTTCCCCAGTGCTCTGCAAGCTCTCCAGGACAACAGCAGATCTGGGGCTCTGTGCTTTCTTTCGTTCTGAACAAGTGTTACTGTTTTCTGCACAAAAGCGATTCTGCGAAGCAATGGGAACACTTCTGTTTCCCAGGCACAGAGAAGGTGCTAGCAGGGAATTCTCTGCCTGCTTTTCCCCAGTGCTCTGCAAGCTCTCCAGGAGAACATAAAATCTGGGGCTCTGTGCTTTCTTTCGTTCTGAACAAGTGTTACTGTTTTCTGCACAAAAGCGATTCTGCCAAGCAATGTGAACACTTCTGCTTCCCAGGCACAGAGAAGGTGCTAGCAGGAAATTCTCTGCCTGCTTTTCCCCAGTGCTCTGCAAGCTCTCCAGGACAACATAAAATCTGGGGCTCTGTGCTTTCTTTCGTTCTGAACAAGTGTTACTGTTTTCTGCACAAAAGCGATTCTGCGAAGCAATGTGAACACTTCTGTTTCCCAGGCACAGAGAAGGTGCTAGCAGGGAATTCTCTGCCTGCCTTTCCCCAGTGCTCTGCAAGCTCTCCAGGACAACATAAAATCTGGGGCTCTGTGCTTTCTTTCGTCTGAACAAGTGTTACTGTTTTCTGCACAAAAGCGATTCTGCGAAGCAATGTGAACAGGCACAGAGAAGGTGCTAGCAGGGAATTCTCTGCCTGCCTTTCCCCAGTGCTCTGCAAGCTCTCCAGCTCAACATAAAATCTGGTGCTCTGTGCTTTATTTCGTCTGAACAAGTGTTACTGTTTTCTGCACAAAAGCGATTCTGCGAAGCAATGTGAACAGGCACAGAGAAGGTGCTAGCAGGGAATTCTCTGCCTGCCTTTCCCCAGTGCTCTGCAAGCTCTCCAGGACCACATAAAATCTGGGGCTCTGTGCTTTCTTTCGTTCTGAACAAGTGTTACTGTTTTCTGCACAAAAGCGATTCTGCGAAGCAATGTGAACAGGCACAGAGAAGGTGCTAGCAGGGAATTCTCTGCCTGCCTTTCCCCAGTGCTCTGCAAGCTCTCCAGCACAACAGCAAATCTGGGGCTCTGTGCTTTGTTTCGTTCTGAACAAGTGTTACTGTTTTCTGCACAAAAGCGATTCTGCGAAGCAATGGGAACACTTCTGTTTCCCAGGCACAGAGAAGGTGCTAGCAGGGAATTCTCTGCCTGCTTTTCCCCAGTACTCTGCGAGCTCTCCAGGACAACAGCAGATCTGGGGCTCTGTGCTTTCTTTCGTTCTGAACAAGTGTTACTGTTTTCTGCACAAAAGCGATTCTGCGAAGCAATGTGAACAGGCACAGAGAAGGTGCTAGCAGGGAATTGTCTGCCTGCGTTTCCCCAGTGCTCTGCAAGCTCTCCAGGACAACATAAAATCTGGGGCTCTGTGCTTTCTTTCGTTCTGAACAAGTGTTAGTGTTTTCTGCACAAAAGCGATTCTGCGAAGCAATGTGAACACTTCTGCTTCCCAGGCACAGAGAAGGTGCTAGCAGGGAATTCTCTGCCTGCTTTTCCCCAGTACTCTGCAAGCTCTCCAGCACAACATAAAATCTGGGGCTCTGTGCTTTCTTTCGTTCTGAACAAGTGTTAGTGTTTTCTGCACAAAAGCGATACTGCTAAGAAATGTGAACACTTCTGTTTCCCAGGCACAGAGAAGGTGCTAGCAGGGAATTCTCTGCCTGCCTTTCCCCAGTGCTCTGCAAGCTCTCCAGGACAACATAAAATCTGGGGCTCTGTGCTTTCTTTCCTTCTGAACAAGTGTTACTGTTTTCTGCACAAAAGCGATTCTGCGAAGCAATGTGAACACTTCTCCTTACCAGGCAAAGAGAAGGTGCTAGCAGGGAATTCTCTGCCTGCTTTTCCCCAGTGCTCTGCAAGCTCTCCAGGACAACATAAAATCTGGGGCTCTGTGCTTTCTTTCGTCTGAACAAGTGTTACTGTTTTCTGCACAAAAGCGATTCTGCGAAGCAATGTGAACAGGCACAGAGAAGGTGCTAGCAGGGAATTCTCTGCCTGCCTTTCCCCAGTGCTCTGCAAGCTCTCCAGCTCAACATAAAATCTGGTGCTCTGTGCTTTATTTCGTCTGAACAAGTGTTACTGTTTTCTGCACAAAAGCGATTCTGCGAAGCAATGTGAACAGGCACAGAGAAGGTGCTAGCAGGGAATTCTCTGCCTGCCTTTCCCCAGTGCTCTGCAAGCTCTCCAGGACCACATAAAATCTGGGGCTCTGTGCTTTCTTTCGTTCTGAACAAGTGTTACTGTTTTCTGCACAAAAGCGATTCTGCGAAGCAATGTGAACACTTCTGCTTCCCAGGCAAAGAGAAGGTGCTAGCAGGGAATTCTCTGCCTGCTTTTCCCCAGTGCTCTGCAAGCTCTCCAGGACAACATAAAATCTGGGGCTCTGTGCTTTCTTTCGTTCTGAACAAGTGTTACTGTTTTCTGCACAAAAGCGATTCTGCGAAGCAATGTGAACACTTCTGTTTCCCAGGCACAGAGAAGGTGCTAGCAGGGAATTGTCTGCCTGCCTTTCCCCAGTGCTCTGCAAGCTCTCCAGGACAACATAAAATCTGGGGCTCTTTGCTTTCTTTCGTTCTGAACAAGTGTTAGTGTTTTCTGCACAAAAGCGATTCTGCGAAGCAATGTGAACACTTCTGTTTCCCAGGCACAGAGAAGGTGCTAGCAGGGAATTCTCTGCCTGCCTTTCCCCAGTGCTCTGCAAGCTCTCCAGGACAACATAAAATCTGGGGCTCTGTGCTTTCTTTCGTCTGAACAAGTGTTACTGTTTTCTGCACAAAAGCGATTCTGCGAAGCAATGTGAACAGGCACAGAGAAGGTGCTAGCAGGGAATTCTCTGCCTGCCTTTCCCCAGTGCTCTGCAAGCTCTCCAGCACAACAGCAAATCTGGGGCTCTGTGCTTTGTTTCGTTCTGAACAAGTGTTACTGTTTTCTGCACAAAAGCGATTCTGCGAAGCAATGGGAACACTTCTGTTTCCCAGGCACAGAGAAGGTGCTAGCAGGGAATTCTCTGCCTGCTTTTCCCCAGTACTCTGCAAGCTCTCCAGGACAACAGCAGATCTGGGGCTCTGTGCTTTCTTTCGTTCTGAACAAGTGTTACTGTTTTCTGCACAAAAGCGATTCTGCGAAGCAATGTGAACAGGCACAGAGAAGGTGCTAGCAGGGAATTGTCTGCCTGCGTTTCCCCAGTGCTCTGCAAGCTCTCCAGGACAACATAAAATCTGGGGCTCTGTGCTTTCTTTCGTTCTGAACAAGTGTTAGTGTTTTCTGCACAAAAGCGATTCTGCGAAGCAATGTGAACACTTCTGCTTCCCAGGCACAGAGAAGGTGCTAGCAGGGAATTCTCTGCCTGCTTTTCCCCAGTACTCTGCAAGCTCTCCAGCACAACATAAAATCTGGGGCTCTGTGCTTTCTTTCGTTCTGAACAAGTGTTAGTGTTTTCTGCACAAAAGCGATACTGCTAAGAAATGTGAACACTTCTGTTTCCCAGGCACAGAGAAGGTGCTAGCAGGGAATTCTCTGCCTGCCTTTCCCCAGTGCTCTGCAAGCTCTCCAGGACAACATAAAATCTGGGGCTCTGTGCTTTCTTTCATTCTGAACAAGTGTTACTGTTTTCTGCACAAAAGCGATTCTGCGAAGCAATGTGAACACTTCTGCTTCCCAGGCAAAGAGAAGGTGCTAGCAGGGAATTCTCTGCCTGCTTTTCCCCAGTGCTCTGCAAGCTCTCCAGGACAACATAAAATCTGGGGCTCTGTGCTTTCTTTCGTTCTGAACAAGTGTTACTGTTTTCTGCACAAAAGCGATTCTGCGAAGCAATGTGAACACTTCTGTTTCCCAGGCACAGAGAAGGTGCTAGCAGGGAATTCTCTGCCTGCCTTTCCCCAGTGCTCTGCAAGCTCTCCAGGACAACAGCAGATCTGGGGCTCTGTGCTTTCTTTCGTTCTGAACAAGTGTTACTGTTTTCTGCACAAAAGCGATTCTGCGAAGCAATGGGAACACTTCTGTTTCCCAGGCACAGAGAAGGTGCTAGCAGGGAATTCTCTGCCTGCTTTTCCCCAGTGCTCTGCAAGCTCTCCAGGAGAACATAAAATCTGGGGCTCTGTGCTTTCTTTCGTTCTGAACAAGTGTTACTGTTTTCTGCACAAAAGCGATTCTGCCAAGCAATGTGAACACTTCTGCTTCCCAGGCACAGAGAAGGTGCTAGCAGGAAATTCTCTGCCTGCTTTTCCCCAGTGCTCTGCAAGCTCTCCAGGACAACATAAAATCTGGGGCTCTGTGCTTTCTTTCGTTCTGAACAAGTGTTACTGTTTTCTGCACAAAAGCGATTCTGCGAAGCAATGTGAACACTTCTGTTTCCCAGGCACAGAGAAGGTGCTAGCAGGGAATTCTCTGCCTGCCTTTCCCCAGTGCTCTGCAAGCTCTCCAGGACAACATAAAATCTGGGGCTCTGTGCTTTCTTTCGTCTGAACAAGTGTTACTGTTTTCTGCACAAAAGCGATTCTGCGAAGCAATGTGAACAGGCACAGAGAAGGTGCTAGCAGGGAATTCTCTGCCTGCCTTTCCCCAGTGCTCTGCAAGCTCTCCAGCTCAACATAAAATCTGGTGCTCTGTGCTTTATTTCGTCTGAACAAGTGTTACTGTTTTCTGCACAAAAGCGATTCTGCGAAGCAATGTGAACAGGCACAGAGAAGGTGCTAGCAGGGAATTCTCTGCCTGCCTTTCCCCAGTGCTCTGCAAGCTCTCCAGGACCACATAAAATCTGGGGCTCTGTGCTTTCTTTCGTTCTGAACAAGTGTTACTGTTTTCTGCACAAAAGCGATTCTGCGAAGCAATGTGAACAGGCACAGAGAAGGTGCTAGCAGGGAATTCTCTGCCTGCCTTTCCCCAGTGCTCTGCAAGCTCTCCAGCACAACAGCAAATCTGGGGCTCTGTGCTTTGTTTCGTTCTGAACAAGTGTTACTGTTTTCTGCACAAAAGCGATTCTGCGAAGCAATGGGAACACTTCTGTTTCCCAGGCACAGAGAAGGTGCTAGCAGGGAATTCTCTGCCTGCTTTTCCCCAGTACTCTGCGAGCTCTCCAGGACAACAGCAGATCTGGGGCTCTGTGCTTTCTTTCGTTCTGAACAAGTGTTACTGTTTTCTGCACAAAAGCGATTCTGCGAAGCAATGTGAACAGGCACAGAGAAGGTGCTAGCAGGGAATTGTCTGCCTGCGTTTCCCCAGTGCTCTGCAAGCTCTCCAGGACAACATAAAATCTGGGGCTCTGTGCTTTCTTTCGTTCTGAACAAGTGTTAGTGTTTTCTGCACAAAAGCGATTCTGCGAAGCAATGGGAACACTTCTGCTTCCCAGGCACAGAGAAGGTGCTAGCAGGGAATTCTCTGCCTGCCTTTCCCCAGTGCTCTGCAAGCTCTCCAGGACCACATAAAATCTGGGGCTCTGTGCTTTCTTTCGTTCTGAACAAGTGTTACTGTTTTCTGCACAAAAGCGATTCTGCGAAGCAATGTGAACAGGCACAGAGAAGGTGCTAGCAGGGAATTCTCTGCCTGCCTTTCCCCAGTGCTCTGCAAGCTCTCCAGCACAACAGCAAATCTGGGGCTCTGTGCTTTGTTTCGTTCTGAACAAGTGTTACTGTTTTCTGCACAAAAGCGATTCTGCGAAGCAATGGGAACACTTCTGTTTCCCAGGCACAGAGAAGGTGCTAGCAGGGAATTCTCTGCCTGCTTTTCCCCAGTACTCTGCGAGCTCTCCAGGACAACAGCAGATCTGGGGCTCTGTGCTTTCTTTCGTTCTGAACAAGTGTTACTGTTTTCTGCACAAAAGCGATTCTGCGAAGCAATGTGAACAGGCACAGAGAAGGTGCTAGCAGGGAATTGTCTGCCTGCGTTTCCCCAGTGCTCTGCAAGCTCTCCAGGACAACATAAAATCTGGGGCTCTGTGCTTTCTTTCGTTCTGAACAAGTGTTAGTGTTTTCTGCACAAAAGCGATTCTGCGAAGCAATGTGAACACTTCTGCTTCCCAGGCACAGAGAAGGTGCTAGCAGGGAATTCTCTGCCTGCTTTTCCCCAGTACTCTGCAAGCTCTCCAGCACAACATAAAATCTGGGGCTCTGTGCTTTCTTTCGTTCTGAACAAGTGTTAGTGTTTTCTGCACAAAAGCGATACTGCTAAGAAATGTGAACACTTCTGTTTCCCAGGCACAGAGAAGGTGCTAGCAGGGAATTCTCTGCCTGCCTTTCCCCAGTGCTCTGCAAGCTCTCCAGGACAACATAAAATCTGGGGCTCTGTGCTTTCTTTCCTTCTGAACAAGTGTTACTGTTTTCTGCACAAAAGCGATTCTGCGAAGCAATGTGAACACTTCTCCTTACCAGGCAAAGAGAAGGTGCTAGCAGGGAATTCTCTGCCTGCTTTTCCCCAGTGCTCTGCAAGCTCTCCAGGACAACATAAAATCTGGGGCTCTGTGCTTTCTTTCGTCTGAACAAGTGTTACTGTTTTCTGCACAAAAGCGATTCTGCGAAGCAATGTGAACAGGCACAGAGAAGGTGCTAGCAGGGAATTCTCTGCCTGCCTTTCCCCAGTGCTCTGCAAGCTCTCCAGCTCAACATAAAATCTGGTGCTCTGTGCTTTATTTCGTCTGAACAAGTGTTACTGTTTTCTGCACAAAAGCGATTCTGCGAAGCAATGTGAACAGGCACAGAGAAGGTGCTAGCAGGGAATTCTCTGCCTGCCTTTCCCCAGTGCTCTGCAAGCTCTCCAGGACCACATAAAATCTGGGGCTCTGTGCTTTCTTTCGTTCTGAACAAGTGTTACTGTTTTCTGCACAAAAGCGATTCTGCGAAGCAATGTGAACACTTCTGCTTCCCAGGCAAAGAGAAGGTGCTAGCAGGGAATTCTCTGCCTGCTTTTCCCCAGTGCTCTGCAAGCTCTCCAGGACAACATAAAATCTGGGGCTCTGTGCTTTCTTTCGTTCTGAACAAGTGTTACTGTTTTCTGCACAAAAGCGATTCTGCGAAGCAATGTGAACACTTCTGTTTCCCAGGCACAGAGAAGGTGCTAGCAGGGAATTGTCTGCCTGCCTTTCCCCAGTGCTCTGCAAGCTCTCCAGGACAACATAAAATCTGGGGCTCTTTGCTTTCTTTCGTTCTGAACAAGTGTTAGTGTTTTCTGCACAAAAGCGATTCTGCGAAGCAATGTGAACACTTCTGTTTCCCAGGCACAGAGAAGGTGCTAGCAGGGAATTCTCTGCCTGCCTTTCCCCAGTGCTCTGCAAGCTCTCCAGGACAACATAAAATCTGGGGCTCTGTGCTTTCTTTCGTCTGAACAAGTGTTACTGTTTTCTGCACAAAAGCGATTCTGCGAAGCAATGTGAACAGGCACAGAGAAGGTGCTAGCAGGGAATTCTCTGCCTGCCTTTCCCCAGTGCTCTGCAAGCTCTCCAGCACAACAGCAAATCTGGGGCTCTGTGCTTTGTTTCGTTCTGAACAAGTGTTACTGTTTTCTGCACAAAAGCGATTCTGCGAAGCAATGGGAACACTTCTGTTTCCCAGGCACAGAGAAGGTGCTAGCAGGGAATTCTCTGCCTGCTTTTCCCCAGTACTCTGCAAGCTCTCCAGGACAACAGCAGATCTGGGGCTCTGTGCTTTCTTTCGTTCTGAACAAGTGTTACTGTTTTCTGCACAAAAGCGATTCTGCGAAGCAATGTGAACAGGCACAGAGAAGGTGCTAGCAGGGAATTGTCTGCCTGCGTTTCCCCAGTGCTCTGCAAGCTCTCCAGGACAACATAAAATCTGGGGCTCTGTGCTTTCTTTCGTTCTGAACAAGTGTTAGTGTTTTCTGCACAAAAGCGATTCTGCGAAGCAATGTGAACACTTCTGCTTCCCAGGCACAGAGAAGGTGCTAGCAGGGAATTCTCTGCCTGCTTTTCCCCAGTACTCTGCAAGCTCTCCAGCACAACATAAAATCTGGGGCTCTGTGCTTTCTTTCGTTCTGAACAAGTGTTAGTGTTTTCTGCACAAAAGCGATACTGCTAAGAAATGTGAACACTTCTGTTTCCCAGGCACAGAGAAGGTGCTAGCAGGGAATTCTCTGCCTGCCTTTCCCCAGTGCTCTGCAAGCTCTCCAGGACAACATAAAATCTGGGGCTCTGTGCTTTCTTTCATTCTGAACAAGTGTTACTGTTTTCTGCACAAAAGCGATTCTGCGAAGCAATGTGAACACTTCTGCTTCCCAGGCAAAGAGAAGGTGCTAGCAGGGAATTCTCTGCCTGCTTTTCCCCAGTGCTCTGCAAGCTCTCCAGGACAACATAAAATCTGGGGCTCTGTGCTTTCTTTCGTTCTGAACAAGTGTTACTGTTTTCTGCACAAAAGCGATTCTGCGAAGCAATGTGAACACTTCTGTTTCCCAGGCACAGAGAAGGTGCTAGCAGGGAATTCTCTGCCTGCCTTTCCCCAGTGCTCTGCAAGCTCTCCAGGACAACAGCAGATCTGGGGCTCTGTGCTTTCTTTCGTTCTGAACAAGTGTTACTGTTTTCTGCACAAAAGCGATTCTGCGAAGCAATGGGAACACTTCTGTTTCCCAGGCACAGAGAAGGTGCTAGCAGGGAATTCTCTGCCTGCTTTTCCCCAGTGCTCTGCAAGCTCTCCAGGAGAACATAAAATCTGGGGCTCTGTGCTTTCTTTCGTTCTGAACAAGTGTTACTGTTTTCTGCACAAAAGCGATTCTGCCAAGCAATGTGAACACTTCTGCTTCCCAGGCACAGAGAAGGTGCTAGCAGGAAATTCTCTGCCTGCTTTTCCCCAGTGCTCTGCAAGCTCTCCAGGACAACATAAAATCTGGGGCTCTGTGCTTTCTTTCGTTCTGAACAAGTGTTACTGTTTTCTGCACAAAAGCGATTCTGCGAAGCAATGTGAACACTTCTGTTTCCCAGGCACAGAGAAGGTGCTAGCAGGGAATTCTCTGCCTGCCTTTCCCCAGTGCTCTGCAAGCTCTCCAGGACAACATAAAATCTGGGGCTCTGTGCTTTCTTTCGTCTGAACAAGTGTTACTGTTTTCTGCACAAAAGCGATTCTGCGAAGCAATGTGAACAGGCACAGAGAAGGTGCTAGCAGGGAATTCTCTGCCTGCCTTTCCCCAGTGCTCTGCAAGCTCTCCAGCTCAACATAAAATCTGGTGCTCTGTGCTTTATTTCGTCTGAACAAGTGTTACTGTTTTCTGCACAAAAGCGATTCTGCGAAGCAATGTGAACAGGCACAGAGAAGGTGCTAGCAGGGAATTCTCTGCCTGCCTTTCCCCAGTGCTCTGCAAGCTCTCCAGGACCACATAAAATCTGGGGCTCTGTGCTTTCTTTCGTTCTGAACAAGTGTTACTGTTTTCTGCACAAAAGCGATTCTGCGAAGCAATGTGAACAGGCACAGAGAAGGTGCTAGCAGGGAATTCTCTGCCTGCCTTTCCCCAGTGCTCTGCAAGCTCTCCAGCACAACAGCAAATCTGGGGCTCTGTGCTTTGTTTCGTTCTGAACAAGTGTTACTGTTTTCTGCACAAAAGCGATTCTGCGAAGCAATGGGAACACTTCTGTTTCCCAGGCACAGAGAAGGTGCTAGCAGGGAATTCTCTGCCTGCTTTTCCCCAGTACTCTGCGAGCTCTCCAGGACAACAGCAGATCTGGGGCTCTGTGCTTTCTTTCGTTCTGAACAAGTGTTACTGTTTTCTGCACAAAAGCGATTCTGCGAAGCAATGTGAACAGGCACAGAGAAGGTGCTAGCAGGGAATTGTCTGCCTGCGTTTCCCCAGTGCTCTGCAAGCTCTCCAGGACAACATAAAATCTGGGGCTCTGTGCTTTCTTTCGTTCTGAACAAGTGTTAGTGTTTTCTGCACAAAAGCGATTCTGCGAAGCAATGGGAACACTTCTGCTTCCCAGGCACAGAGAAGGTGCTAGCAGGGAATTCTCTGCCTGCTTTTCCCCAGTACTCTGCAAGCTCTCCAGCACAACATAAAATCTGGGGCTCTGTGCTTTCTTTCGTTCTGAACAAGTGTTAGTGTTTTCTGCACAAAAGCGATACTGCTAAGAAATGTGAACACTTCTGTTTCCCAGGCACAGAGAAGGTGCTAGCAGGGAATTCTCTGCCTGCCTTTCCCCAGTGCTCTGCAAGCTCTCCAGGACAACATAAAATCTGGGGCTCTGTGCTTTCTTTCCTTCTGAACAAGTGTTACTGTTTTCTGCACAAAAGCGATTCTGCGAAGCAATGTGAACACTTCTCCTTACCAGGCAAAGAGAAGGTGCTAGCAGGGAATTCTCTGCCTGCTTTTCCCCAGTGCTCTGCAAGCTCTCCAGGACAACATAAAATCTGGGGCTCTGTGCTTTCTTTCGTCTGAACAAGTGTTACTGTTTTCTGCACAAAAGCGATTCTGCGAAGCAATGTGAACAGGCACAGAGAAGGTGCTAGCAGGGAATTCTCTGCCTGCCTTTCCCCAGTGCTCTGCAAGCTGTCCAGGACAACAGCAAATCTGGGGCTCTGTGCTTTGTTTCGTTCTGAACAAGTGTTACTGTTTTCTGCACAAAAGCGATTCTGCGAAGCAATGGGAACACTTTTCTTTCCCAGGCACAGAGAAGGTGCTAGCAGGGAATTCTCTGCCTGCTTTTCCCCAGTGCTCTGCAAGCTCTCCAGGACAACATAAAATCTGGGGCTCTGTGCTTTCTTTCGTTCTGAAAAAGTGTTACTGTTTTCTGCACAAAAGCGATTCTGCGAAGGAATGTGAACAGGCACAGAGAAGGTGCTAGCAGGGAATTCTCTGCCTGCCTTTCCCCAGTGCTCTGCAAGCTCTCCAGGACAACAGCAAATCTGGGGCTCTGTGCTTTGTTTCGTTCTGAACAAGTGTTACTGTTTTCTGCACAAAAGCGATTCTGCGAAGCAATGTGAACACTTCTGCTTCCCAGGCACAGAGAAGGTGCTAGCAGGGAATTCTCTGCCTGCTTTTCCCCAGTACTCTGCAAGCTCTCCAGCACAACATAAAATCTGGGGCTCTGTGCTTTCTTTCGTTCTGAACAAGTGTTAGTGTTTTCTGCACAAAAGCGATACTGCTAAGAAATGTGAACACTTCTGTTTCCCAGGCACAGAGAAGGTGCTAGCAGGGAATTCTCTGCCTGCCTTTCCCCAGTGCTCTGCAAGCTCTCCAGGACAACATAAAATCTGGGGCTCTGTGCTTTCTTTCATTCTGAACAAGTGTTACTGTTTTCTGCACAAAAGCGATTCTGCGAAGCAATGTGAACACTTCTGCTTCCCAGGCAAAGAGAAGGTGCTAGCAGGGAATTCTCTGCCTGCTTTTCCCCAGTGCTCTGCAAGCTCTCCAGGACAACATAAAATCTGGGGCTCTGTGCTTTCTTTCGTTCTGAACAAGTGTTACTGTTTTCTGCACAAAAGCGATTCTGCGAAGCAATGTGAACACTTCTGTTTCCCAGGCACAGAGAAGGTGCTAGCAGGGAATTCTCTGCCTGCCTTTCCCCAGTGCTCTGCAAGCTCTCCAGGACAACAGCAGATCTGGGGCTCTGTGCTTTCTTTCGTTCTGAACAAGTGTTACTGTTTTCTGCACAAAAGCGATTCTGCGAAGCAATGGGAACACTTCTGTTTCCCAGGCACAGAGAAGGTGCTAGCAGGGAATTCTCTGCCTGCTTTTCCCCAGTGCTCTGCAAGCTCTCCAGGAGAACATAAAATCTGGGGCTCTGTGCTTTCTTTCGTTCTGAACAAGTGTTACTGTTTTCTGCACAAAAGCGATTCTGCCAAGCAATGTGAACACTTCTGCTTCCCAGGCACAGAGAAGGTGCTAGCAGGAAATTCTCTGCCTGCTTTTCCCCAGTGCTCTGCAAGCTCTCCAGGACAACATAAAATCTGGGGCTCTGTGCTTTCTTTCGTCTGAACAAGTGTTACTGTTTTCTGCACAAAAGCGATTCTGCGAAGCAATGTGAACAGGCACAGAGAAGGTGCTAGCAGGGAATTCTCTGCCTGCCTTTCCCCAGTGCTCTGCAAGCTCTCCAGCTCAACATAAAATCTGGTGCTCTGTGCTTTATTTCGTCTGAACAAGTGTTACTGTTTTCTGCACAAAAGCGATTCTGCGAAGCAATGTGAACAGGCACAGAGAAGGTGCTAGCAGGGAATTCTCTGCCTGCCTTTCCCCAGTGCTCTGCAAGCTCTCCAGGACCACATAAAATCTGGGGCTCTGTGCTTTCTTTCGTTCTGAACAAGTGTTACTGTTTTCTGCACAAAAGCGATTCTGCGAAGCAATGTGAACAGGCACAGAGAAGGTGCTAGCAGGGAATTCTCTGCCTGCCTTTCCCCAGTGCTCTGCAAGCTCTCCAGCACAACAGCAAATCTGGGGCTCTGTGCTTTGTTTCGTTCTGAACAAGTGTTACTGTTTTCTGCACAAAAGCGATTCTGCGAAGCAATGGGAACACTTCTGTTTCCCAGGCACAGAGAAGGTGCTAGCAGGGAATTCTCTGCCTGCTTTTCCCCAGTACTCTGCGAGCTCTCCAGGACAACAGCAGATCTGGGGCTCTGTGCTTTCTTTCGTTCTGAACAAGTGTTACTGTTTTCTGCACAAAAGCGATTCTGCGAAGCAATGTGAACAGGCACAGAGAAGGTGCTAGCAGGGAATTGTCTGCCTGCGTTTCCCCAGTGCTCTGCAAGCTCTCCAGGACAACATAAAATCTGGGGCTCTGTGCTTTCTTTCGTTCTGAACAAGTGTTAGTGTTTTCTGCACAAAAGCGATTCTGCGAAGCAATGTGAACACTTCTGCTTCCCAGGCACAGAGAAGGTGCTAGCAGGGAATTCTCTGCCTGCTTTTCCCCAGTACTCTGCAAGCTCTCCAGCACAACATAAAATCTGGGGCTCTGTGCTTTCTTTCGTTCTGAACAAGTGTTAGTGTTTTCTGCACAAAAGCGATACTGCTAAGAAATGTGAACACTTCTGTTTCCCAGGCACAGAGAAGGTGCTAGCAGGGAATTCTCTGCCTGCCTTTCCCCAGTGCTCTGCAAGCTCTCCAGGACAACATAAAATCTGGGGCTCTGTGCTTTCTTTCCTTCTGAACAAGTGTTACTGTTTTCTGCACAAAAGCGATTCTGCGAAGCAATGTGAACACTTCTCCTTACCAGGCAAAGAGAAGGTGCTAGCAGGGAATTCTCTGCCTGCTTTTCCCCAGTGCTCTGCAAGCTCTCCAGGACAACATAAAATCTGGGGCTCTGTGCTTTCTTTCGTCTGAACAAGTGTTACTGTTTTCTGCACAAAAGCGATTCTGCGAAGCAATGTGAACAGGCACAGAGAAGGTGCTAGCAGGGAATTCTCTGCCTGCCTTTCCCCAGTGCTCTGCAAGCTCTCCAGCTCAACATAAAATCTGGTGCTCTGTGCTTTATTTCGTCTGAACAAGTGTTACTGTTTTCTGCACAAAAGCGATTCTGCGAAGCAATGTGAACAGGCACAGAGAAGGTGCTAGCAGGGAATTCTCTGCCTGCCTTTCCCCAGTGCTCTGCAAGCTCTCCAGGACCACATAAAATCTGGGGCTCTGTGCTTTCTTTCGTTCTGAACAAGTGTTACTGTTTTCTGCACAAAAGCGATTCTGCGAAGCAATGTGAACACTTCTGTTTCCCAGGCACAGAGAAGGTGCTAGCAGGGAATTCTCTGCCTGCTTTTCCCCAGTGCTCTGCAAGCTCTCCAGGACAACATAAAATCTGGGGCTCTGTGCTTTCTTTCGTTCTGAACAAGTGTTACTGTTTTCTGCACAAAAGCGATTCTGCGAAGGACTATGAACAGGCACAGAGAAGGTGCTAGCAGGGAATTCTCTGCCTGCCTTTCCCCAGTGCTCTGCAAGCTGTCCAGGACAACAGCAAATCTGGGGCTCTGTGCTTTGTTTCGTTCTGAACAAGTGTTACTGTTTTCTGCACAAAAGCGATTCTGCGAAGCAATGGGAACACTTTTCTTTCCCAGGCACAGAGAAGGTGCTAGCAGGGAATTCTCTGCCTGCTTTTCCCCAGTGCTCTGCAAGCTCTCCAGGACAACATAAAATCTGGGGCTCTGTGCTTTCTTTCGTTCTGAAAAAGTGTTACTGTTTTCTGCACAAAAGCGATTCTGCGAAGGAATGTGAACAGGCACAGAGAAGGTGCTAGCAGGGAATTCTCTGCCTGCCTTTCCCCAGTGCTCTGCAAGCTCTCCAGGACAACAGCAAATCTGGGGCTCTGTGCTTTGTTTCGTTCTGAACAAGTGTTACTGTTTTCTGCACAAAAGCGATTCTGCGAAGCAATGGGAACACTTCTGTTTCCCAGGCACAGAGAAGGTGCTAGCAGGGAATTCTCTGCCTGCTTTTTCCCAGTGCTCTGCAAGCTCTCCAGGACAACAGCAGATCTGGGGCTCTGTGCTTTCTTTCGTTCTGAACAAGTGTTACTGTTTTCTGCACAAAAGCGATTCTGCGAAGCAATGTGAACAGGCACAGAGAAGGTGCTAGCAGGGAATTGTCTGCCTGCGTTTCCCCAGTGCTCTGCAAGCTCTCCAGGACAACATAAAATCTGGGGCTCTGTGCTTTCTTTCGTTCTGAACAAGTGTTAGTGTTTTCTGCACAAAAGCGATTCTGCGAAGCAATGTGAACACTTCTGCTTCCCTGGCACAGAGAAGGTGCTAGCAGGGAATTCTCTGCCTGCTTTTCCCCAGTGCTCTGCAAGCTCTCCAGGACAACATAAAATCTGGGGCTCTGTGCTTTCTTTTGTTCTGAACAACTGTTAGTGTTTTCTGCACAAAAGCGATTCTGCGAAGCAATGTGAAGACTTCTGCTTCCCAGGCACAGAGAAGGTGCTAGCAGGGAATTCTCTGCCTGCCTTTCCCCAGTGCTCTGCAAGCTCTCCAGGACAACAGCAGATCTGGGGCTCTGTGCTTTCTTTCGTCTGAACAAGTGTTACTGTTTTCTGCACAAAAGCGATTCTGCGAAGGAATGTGAACAGGCACAGAGAAGGTGCTAGCAGGGAATTCTCTGCCTGCCTTTCCCCAGTGCTCTGCAAGCTCTCCAGGACAACATAAAATCTGGGGCTCTGTGCTTTCTTTCGTTCTGAACAAGTGTTACTGTTTTCTGCACAAAAGCGATTCTGCGAAGGAATGTGAACAGGCACAGAGAAGGTGCTAGCAGGGAATTCTCGGCCTGCCTTTCCCCAGTGCTCTGCAAGCTCTCCAGGACAACATAAAATCTGGGGCTCTGTGCTTTCTTTCGTTCCGAACAAGTGTTACTGTTTTCTGCACAAAAGCGATTCTGCGAAGCAATGTGAACACTTCTGTTTCCCAGGCACAGAGAAGGTGCTAGCAGGGAATTCTCTGCCTGCCTTTCCCCAGTGCTCTGCAAGCTCTCCAGGACAACATAAAATCTGGGGCTCTGTGCTTGCTTTCGTTCTGAACAAGTGTTACTGTTTTCTGCACAAAAGCGATTCTGCCAAGCAATGTGAACACTTCTGCTTCCCAGGCACAGAGAAGGTGCTAGCAGGAAATTCTCTGCCTGCTTTTCCCCAGTGCTCTGCAAGCTCTCCAGCACAACATAAAATCTGGGGCTCTGTGCTTTCTTTCGTTCTGAACAAGTGTTACTGTTTTCTGCACAAAAGCGATTCTGCGAAGGAATGTGAACAGGCACAAAGAAGGTGCTAGCAGGAAATTCTCTGCCTGCCTTTCCCCAGTGCTCTGCAAGCTCTCCAGGACAACAGCAAATCTGGGGCTCTGTGCTTTCTTTCGTTCTGAACAAGTGTTAGTGTTTTCTGCACAAAAGCGATTCTGCGAAGCAATGTGAAGACTACTGCTTCCCAGGCACAGAGAAGGTGCTAGCAGGGAATTCTCTGCCTGCCTTTCCCCAGTGCTCTGCAAGCTCTCCAGGACAACATAAAATCTGGGGCTCTGTGCTTTCTTTCGTCTGAAGAAGTGTTACTGTTTTCTGCACAAAAGCGATTCTGCGAAGCAATGTGAACAGGCACAGAGAAGGTGCTAGCAGGGAATTCTCTGCCTGCCTTTCCCCAGTGCTCTGCAAGCTCTCCAGGACAACATAAAATCTGGGGCTCTGTGCTTTCTTTCGTTCTGAACAAGTGTTACTGTTTTCTGCACAAAAGCGATTCTGCTAAGAAATGTGAACACTTCTGTTTCCCAGGCACAGAGAAGGTGCTAGCAGGGAATTCTCTGCCTGCTTTTCCCCAGTGCTCTGCAAGCTCTCCAGCACAACATAAAATCTGGGGCTCTGTGCTTTCTTTCCTTGTGAACAAGTGTTACTGTTTTCTGCACAAAAGCGATACTGCTAAGAAATGTGAAGACTTCTGCTTCCTAGGCACAGAGAAGGTGCTAGCAGGGAATTCTCTGCCTGCCTTTCCCCAGTGCTCTGCAAGCTCTCCAGGACAACATAAAATCTGGGGCTCTGTGCTTTCTTTCGTCTGAACAAGTGTTACTGTTTTCTGCACAAAAGCGATTCTGCGAAGGAATATGAACAGGCACAGAGAAGGTGCTAGCAGGGAATTCTCTGCCTGCCTTTCCCCAGTGCTCTGCAAGCTGTCCAGGACAACAGCAAATCTGGGGCTCTGTGCTTTGTTTCGTTCTGAACAAGTGTTACTGTTTTCTGCACAAAAGCGATTCTGCGAAGCAATGGGAACACTTTTCTTTCCCAGGCACAGAGAAGGTGCTAGCAGGGAATTCTCTGCCTGCTTTTCCCCAGTGCTCTGCAAGCTCTCCAGGACAACATAAAATCTGGGGCTCTGTGCTTTCTTTCGTTCTGAAAAAGTGTTACTGTTTTCTGCACAAAAGCGATTCTGCGAAGGAATGTGAACAGGCACAGAGAAGGTGCTAGCAGGGAATTCTCTGCCTGCCTTTCCCCAGTGCTCTGCAAGCTCTCCAGGACAACAGCAAATCTGGGGCTCTGTGCTTTGTTTCGTTCTGAACAAGTGTTACTGTTTTCTGCACAAAAGCGATTCTGCGAAGCAATGGGAACACTTCTGTTTCCCAGGCACAGAGAAGGTGCTAGCAGGGAATTCTCTGCCTGCTTTTTCCCAGTGCTCTGCAAGCTCTCCAGGACAACAGCAGATCTGGGGCTCTGTGCTTTCTTTCGTTCTGAACAAGTGTTACTGTTTTCTGCACAAAAGCGATTCTGCGAAGCAATGTGAACAGGCACAGAGAAGGTGCTAGCAGGGAATTGTCTGCCTGCGTTTCCCCAGTGCTCTGCAAGCTCTCCAGGACAACATAAAATCTGGGGCTCTGTGCTTTCTTTCGTTCTGAACAAGTGTTAGTGTTTTCTGCACAAAAGCGATTCTGCGAAGCAATGTGAACACTTCTGCTTCCCTGGCACAGAGAAGGTGCTAGCAGGGAATTCTCTGCCTGCTTTTCCCCAGTGCTCTGCAAGCTCTCCAGGACAACATAAAATCTGGGGCTCTGTGCTTTCTTTTGTTCTGAACAACTGTTAGTGTTTTCTGCACAAAAGCGATTCTGCGAAGCAATGGGAACACTTCTCTTTCCCAGGCACAGAGAAGGTGCTAGCAGGGAATTCTCTGCCTGCTTTTCCCCAGTGCTCTGCAAGCTCTCCAGGACAACATAAAATCTGGGGCTCTGTGCTTTCTTTCGTTCTGAACAAGTGTTAGTGTTTTCTGCACAAAAGCGATTCTGCGAAGGAATGTGAACAGGCACAGAGAAGGTGCTAGCAGGGAATTCTCGGCCTGCCTTTCCCCAGTGCTCTGCAAGCTCTCCAGGACAACATAAAATCTGGGGCTCTGTGCTTTCTTTCGTTCCGAACAAGTGTTACTGTTTTCTGCACAAAAGCGATTCTGCGAAGCAATGTGAACACTTCTGTTTCCCAGGCACAGAGAAGGTGCTAGCAGGGAATTCTCTGCCTGCCTTTCCCCAGTGCTCTGCAAGCTCTCCAGGACAACATAAAATCTGGGGCTCTGTGCTTGCTTTCGTTCTGAACAAGTGTTACTGTTTTCTGCACAAAAGCGATTCTGCCAAGCAATGTGAACACTTCTGCTTCCCAGGCACAGAGAAGGTGCTAGCAGGAAATTCTCTGCCTGCTTTTCCCCAGTGCTCTGCAAGCTCTCCAGCACAACATAAAATCTGGGGCTCTGTGCTTTCTTTCGTTCTGAACAAGTGTTACTGTTTTCTGCACAAAAGCGATTCTGCGAAGGAATGTGAACAGGCACAAAGAAGGTGCTAGCAGGAAATTCTCTGCCTGCCTTTCCCCAGTGCTCTGCAAGCTCTCCAGGACAACAGCAAATCTGGGGCTCTGTGCTTTCTTTCGTCTGAAGAAGTGTTACTGTTTTCTGCACAAAAGCGATTCTGCGAAGCAATGTGAACAGGCACAGAGAAGGTGCTAGCAGGGAATTCTCTGCCTGCCTTTCCCCAGTGCTCTGCAAGCTCTCCAGGACAACATAAAATCTGGGGCTCTGTGCTTTCTTTCGTTCTGAACAAGTGTTACTGTTTTCTGCACAAAAGCGATTCTGCTAAGAAATGTGAACACTTCTGTTTCCCAGGCACAGAGAAGGTGCTAGCAGGGAATTCTCTGCCTGCTTTTCCCCAGTGCTCTGCAAGCTCTCCAGCACAACATAAAATCTGGGGCTCTGTGCTTTCTTTCCTTCTGAACAAGTGTTACTGTTTTCTGCACAAAAGCGATTCTGCGAAGCAATGGGAACACTTTTCTTTCCCAGGCACAGAGAAGGTGCTAGCAGGGAATTCTCTGCCTGCCTTTCCCCAGTGCTCTGCAAGCTCTCCAGGACAACATAAAATCTGGGGCTCTGTGCTTTCTTTCGTCTGAACAAGTGTTACTGTTTTCTGCACAAAAGCGATTCTGCGAAGGAATATGAACAGGCACAGAGAAGGTGCTAGCAGGGAATTCTCTGCCTGCCTTTCCCCAGTGCTCTGCAAGCTGTCCAGGACAACAGCAAATCTGGGGCTCTGTGCTTTGTTTCGTTCTGAACAAGTGTTACTGTTTTCTGCACAAAAGCGATTCTGCGAAGCAATGGGAACACTTCTCTTTCCCAGGCACAGAGAAGGTGCTAGCAGGGAATTCTCTGCCTGCTTTTCCCCAGTGCTCTGCAAGCTCTCCAGGACAACATAAAATCTGGGGCTCTGTGCTTTCTTTCGTTCTGAAAAAGTGTTACTGTTTTCTGCACAAAAGCGATTCTGCGAAGGAATGTGAACAGGCACAGAGAAGGTGCTAGCAGGGAATTCTCTGCCTGCCTTTCCCCAGTGCTCTGCAAGCTCTCCAGGACAACAGCAAATCTGGGGCTCTGTGCTTTGTTTCGTTCTGAACAAGTGTTACTGTTTTCTGCACAAAAGCGATTCTGCGAAGCAATGGGAACACTTCTGTTTCCCAGGCACAGAGAAGGTGCTAGCAGGGAATTCTCTGCCTGCTTTTCCCCAGTGCTCTGCAAGCTCTCCAGGACAACATAAAATCTGGGGCTCTGTGCTTTCTTTCGTTCTGAACAAGTGTTACTGTTTTCTGCACAAAAGCGATTCTGCGAAGGAATGTGAACAGGCACAGAGAAGGTGCTAGCAGGGAATTCTCGGCCTGCCTTTCCCCAGTGCTCTGCAAGCTCTCCAGGACAACATAAAATCTGGGGCTCTGTGCTTTCTTTCGTTCCGAACAAGTGTTACTGTTTTCTGCACAAAAGCGATTCTGCGAAGGAATATGAACAGGCACAGAGAAGGTGCTAGCAGGGAATTCTCTGCCTGCCTTTCCCCAGTGCTCTGCAAGCTGTCCAGGACAACAGCAAATCTGGGGCTCTGTGCTTTGTTTCGTTCTGAACAAGTGTTACTGTTTTCTGCACAAAAGCGATTCTGCGAAGCAATGGGAACACTTCTCTTTCCCAGGCACAGAGAAGGTGCTAGCAGGGAATTCTCTGCCTGCTTTTCCCCAGTGCTCTGCAAGCTCTCCAGGACAACATAAAATCTGGGGCTCTGTGCTTTCTTTCGTTCTGAAAAAGTGTTACTGTTTTCTGCACAAAAGCGATTCTGCGAAGGAATGTGAACAGGCACAGAGAAGGTGCTAGCAGGGAATTCTCTGCCTGCCTTTCCCCAGTGCTCTGCAAGCTCTCCAGGACAACAGCAAATCTGGGGCTCTGTGCTTTGTTTCGTTCTGAACAAGTGTTACTGTTTTCTGCACAAAAGCGATTCTGCGAAGCAATGGGAACACTTCTGTTTCCCAGGCACAGAGAAGGTGCTAGCAGGGAATTCTCTGCCTGCTTTTTCCCAGTGCTCTGCAAGCTCTCCAGGACAACAGCAGATCTGGGGCTCTGTGCTTTCTTTCGTTCTGAACAAGTGTTACTGTTTTCTGCACAAAAGCGATTCTGCGAAGCAATGTGAACAGGCACAGAGAAGGTGCTAGCAGGGAATTGTCTGCCTGCGTTTCCCCAGTGCTCTGCAAGCTCTCCAGGACAACATAAAATCTGGGGCTCTGTGCTTTCTTTCGTTCTGAACAAGTGTTAGTGTTTTCTGCACAAAAGCGATTCTGCGAAGCAATGTGAACACTTCTGCTTCCCTGGCACAGAGAAGGTGCTAGCAGGGAATTCTCTGCCTGCTTTTCCCCAGTGCTCTGCAAGCTCTCCAGGACAACATAAAATCTGGGGCTCTGTGCTTTCTTTTGTTCTGAACAACTGTTAGTGTTTTCTGCACAAAAGCGATTCTGCGAAGCAATGTGAAGACTTCTGCTTCCCAGGCACAGAGAAGGTGCTAGCAGGGAATTCTCTGCCTGCCTTTCCCCAGTGCTCTGCAAGCTCTCCAGGACAACAGCAGATCTGGGGCTCTGTGCTTTCTTTCGTCTGAACAAGTGTTACTGTTTTCTGCACAAAAGCGATTCTGCGAAGCAATGTGAACAGGCACAGAGAAGGTGCTAGCAGGGAATTCTCTGCCTGCCTTTCCCCAGTGCTCTGCAAGCTCTCCAGGACAACAGCAGATCTGGGGCTCTGTGCTTTCTTTCGTTCTGAACAAGTGTTACTGTTTTCTGCACAAAAGCGATTCTGCGAAGCAATGGGAACACTTCTCTTTCCCAGGCACAGAGAAGGTGCTAGCAGGGAATTCTCTGCCTGCTTTTCCCCAGTGCTCTGCAAGCTCTCCAGGACAACATAAAATCTGGGGCTCTGTGCTTTCTTTCGTTCTGAACAAGTGTTACTGTTTTCTGCACAAAAGCGATTCTGCGAAGGAATGTGAACAGGCACAGAGAAGGTGCTAGCAGGGAATTCTCGGCCTGCCTTTCCCCAGTGCTCTGCAAGCTCTCCAGGACAACATAAAATCTGGGGCTCTGTGCTTTCTTTCGTTCCGAACAAGTGTTACTGTTTTCTGCACAAAAGCGATTCTGCGAAGCAATGTGAACACTTCTGTTTCCCAGGCACAGAGAAGGTGCTAGCAGGGAATTCTCTGCCTGCTTTTCCCCAGTGCTCTGCAAGCTCTCCAGGAGAACATAAAATCTGGGGCTCTGTGCTTTCTTTCGTTCTGAACAAGTGTTACTGTTTTCTGCACAAAAGCGATTCTGCCAAGCAATGTGAACACTTCTGCTTCCCAGGCACAGAGAAGGTGCTAGCAGGAAATTCTCTGCCTGCTTTTCCCCAGTGCTCTGCAAGCTCTCCAGGACAACATAAAATCTGGGGCTCTGTGCTTTCTTTCGTTCTGAACAAGTATTACTGTTTTCTGCACAAAAGCGATTCTGCGAAGGAATGTGAACAGGCACAAAGAAGGTGCTAGCAGGAAATTCTCTGCCTGCCTTTCCCCAGTGCTCTGCAAGCTCTCCAGGACAACAGCAAATCTGGGGCTCTGTGCTTTCTTTCGTTCTGAACAAGTGTTAGTGTTTTCTGCACAAAAGCGATTCTGCGAAGCAATGTGAAGACTTCTGCTTCCCAGGCACAGAGAAGGTGCTAGCAGGGAATTCTCTGCCTGCCTTTCCCCAGTGCTCTGCAAGCTCTCCAGCACAACATAAAATCTGGGGCTCTGTGCTTTCTTTCGTCTGAAGAAGTGTTACTGTTTTCTGCACAAAAGCGATTCTGCGAAGCAATGTGAACAGGCACAGAGAAGGTGCTAGCAGGGAATTCTCTGCCTGCCTTTCCCCAGTGCTCTGCAAGCTCTCCAGGACAACATAAAATCTGGGGCTCTGTGCTTTCTTTCGTTCTGAACAAGTGTTACTGTTTTCTGCACAAAAGCGATTCTGCTAAGAAATGTGAACACTTCTGTTTCCCAGGCACAGAGAAGGTGCTAGCAGGGAATTCTCTGCCTGCTTTTCCCCAGTGCTCTGCAAGCTCTCCAGCACAACATAAAATCTGGGGCTCTGTGCTTTCTTTCGTTCTGAACAAGTGTTACTGTTTTCTGCACAAAAGCGATACTGCTAAGAAATGTGAACACTTCTGTTTCCCAGGCACAGAGAAGGTGCTAGCAGGGAATTCTCTGCCTGCTTTTCCCCAGTGCTCTGCAAGCTCTCCAGGACAACATAAAATCTGGGGCTCTGTGCTTTCTTTTGTTCTGAAAAAGTGTTACTGTTGTCTGCACAAAAGCGATTCTGCGAAGCAATGTGAAGACTTCTGCTTCCCAGGCACAGAGAAGGTGCTAGCAGGGAATTCTCTGCCTGCCTTTCCCCAGTGCTCTGCAAGCTCTCCAGCACATCATAAAATCTGGTGCTCTGTGCTTTCTTTCGTCTGAACAAGTGTTACTGTTTTCTGCACAAAAGCGATTCTGCGAAGCAATGTGAACAGGCACAGAGAAGGTGCTAGCAGGGAATTCTCTGCCTGCCTTTCCCCAGTGCTCTGCAAGCTCTCCAGGACAACAGCAGATCTGGGGCTCTGTGCTTTCTTTCGTTCTAAACAAGTGTTAGTGTTTTCTGCACAAAAGCGATTCTGCGAAGCAATGTGAACACTTCTGCTTCCCAGGCACAGAGAAGGTGCTAGCAGGGAATTCTCTGCCTGCCTTTCCCCAGTACTCTGCAAGCTCTCCAGGACAACAGCAGATCTGGGGCTCTGTGCTTTCTTTCGTTCTAAACAAGTGTTAGTGTTTTCTGCACAAAAGCGATTCTGCCAAGCAATGGGAACACTTCTGTTTCCCAGGCACAGAGAAGGTGCTAGCAGGGAATTCTCTGCCTGCTTTTCCCCAGTACTCTGCAAGCTCTCCAGGACAACAGCAGATCTGGGGCTCTGTGCTTTCTTTCGTTCTAAACAAGTGTTAGTGTTTTCTGCACAAAAGCGATTCTGCCAAGCAATGTGAACACTTCTGCTTCCCAGGCAAAGAGAAGGTGCTAGCAGGAAATTCTCTGCCTGCCTTTCCCCAGTGCTCTGCAAGCTCTCCAGGACAACAGCAAATCTGGGGCTCTGTGCTTTCTTTCGTTCTGAACAAGTGTTAGTGTTTTCTGCACAAAAGCGATTCTGCGAAGCAATGTGAAGACTTCTGCTTCCCAGGCACAGAGAAGGTGCTAGCAGGGAATTCTCTGCCTGCCTTTCCCCAGTGCTCTGCAAGCTCTCCAGCACAACATAAAATCTGGGGCTCTGTGCTTTCTTTCGTCTGAACAAGTGTTACTGTTTTCTGCACAAAAGCGATTCTGCGAAGCAATGTGAACAGGCACAGAGAAGGTGCTAGCAGGGAATTCTCTGCCTGCCTTTCCCCAGTGCTCTGCAAGCTCTCCAGGACAACATAAAATCTGGGGCTCTGTGCTTTCTTTCGTTCTGAACAAGTGTTACTGTTTTCTGCACAAAAGCGATTCTGCGAAGAAATGTGAAGACTTCTGCTTCTCAGGCACAGAGAAGGTGCTAGCAGGGAATTCTCTGCCTGCCTTTCCCCAGTGCTCTGCAAGCTCTCCAGGACAACATAAAATCTGGGGCTCTGTGCTTTCTTTCGTTCTGAACAAGTGTTACTGTTTTCTGCAGAAAAGTGATTCTGCGAAGCAATGTGAACACTTCTGCTTCCCAGGCACAGAGAAGGTGCTAGCAGGGAATTCTCTGCCTGCCTTTCCCCAGTGCTCTGCAAGCTCTCCAGCACAACATAAAATCTGGTGCTCTGTGCTTTCTTTCGTCTGAACAAGTGTTACTGTTTTCTGCACAAAAGCGATTCTGCGAAGCAATGTGAACAGGCACAGAGAAGGTGCTAGCAGGGAATTCTCTGCCTGCCTTTCCCCAGTGCTCTGCAAGCTCTCCAGGACAACATAAAATCTGGGATCTGTGCTTTCTTTCGTTATGAACAAGTGTTACTGTTTTCTGCACAAAAGCGATTCTGCGAAGCAATGTGAAGACTTCTGCTTCCCAGGCACAGAGAAGGTGCTAGCAGGGAATTCTCTGCCTGCTTTTCCCCAGTGCTCTGCAAGCTCTCCAGGACAACATAAAATCTGGGGCTCTGTGCTTTCTTTTGTTCTGAACAAGTGTTACTGTTTTCTGCACAAAAGCGATTCTGCGAAGCAATGTGAACACTTCTGTTTCCCAGGCACAGAGAAGGTGCTAGCAGGGAATTCTCTGCCTGCTTTTCCCCAGTGCTCTGCAAGCTCTCCAGGACAACATAAAATCTGGGGCTCTGTGCTTTCTTTCGTTCTGAACAAGTGTTACTGTTTTCTGCAAAAAAGCGATTCTGCGAAGCAATGTGAACAGGCACAGAGAAGGTGCTAGCAGGGAATTCTCGGCCTGCCTTTCCCCAGTGCTCTGCAAGCTCTCCAGCACAACAGCAAATCTGGGGCTCTGTGCTTTCTTTCGTTCTGAACAAGTGTTAGTGTTTTCTGCACAAAAGCGATACTGCTAAGAAATGTGAACACTTCTGTTTCCCAGGCACAGAGAAGGTGCTAGCAGGGAATTCTCTGCCTGCCTTTCCCCAGTGCTCTGCAAGCTCTCCAGGACAACATAAAATCTGGGGCTCTGTGCTTTCTTTCATTCTGAACAAGTGTTACTGTTTTCTGCACAAAAGCGATTCTGCGAAGCAATGTGAACACTTCTGCTTCCCAGGCAAAGAGAAGGTGCTAGCAGGGAATTCTCTGCCTGCTTTTCCCCAGTGCTCTGCAAGCTCTCCAGGACAACATAAAATCTGGGGCTCTGTGCTTTCTTTCGTTCTGAACAAGTGTTACTGTTTTCTGCACAAAAGCGATTCTGCGAAGCAATGTGAACACTTCTGTTTCCCAGGCACAGAGAAGGTGCTAGCAGGGAATTCTCTGCCTGCCTTTCCCCAGTGCTCTGCAAGCTCTCCAGGACAACATAAAATCTGGGGCTCTGTGCTTTCTTTCCTTCTGAACAAGTGTTACTGTTTTCTGCACAAAAGCGATACTGCTAAGAAATGTGAACACTTCTGTTTCCCAGGCACAGAGAAGGTGCTAGCAGGGAATTCTCTGCCTGCTTTTCCCCAGTGCTCTGCAAGCTCTCCAGGACAACATAAAATCTGGGGCTCTGTGCTTTCTTTCGTTCTGAACAAGTGTTACTGTTTTCTGCACAAAAGCGATTCTGCGAAGCAATGGGAACACTTCTGTTTCCCAGGCACAGAGAAGGTGCTAGCAGGGAATTCTCTGCCTGCTTTTCCCCAGTGCTCTGCAAGCTCTCCAGGACAACATAAAATCTGGGGCTCTGTGCTTTCTTTCGTTCTGAACAAGTGTTACTGTTTTCTGCACAAAAGCGATTCTGCGAAGGAATGTGAACAGGCACAGAGAAGGTGCTAGCAGGGAATTCTCTGCCTGCCTTTCCCCAGTGCTCTGCAAGCTCTCCAGGACAACAGCAAATCTGGGGCTCTGTGCTTTGTTTCGTTCTGAACAAGTGTTACTGTTTTCTGCACAAAAGCGATTCTGTGAAGCAATGTGAACACTTCTGCTTCCCAGGCACAGAGAAGGTGCTAGCAGGGAATTCTCTGCCTGCTTTTCCCCAGTGCTCTGCAAGCTCTCCAGGACAACATAAAATCTGGGGCTCTGTGCTTTCTTTCGTCTGAACAAGTGTTACTGTTTTCTGCACAAAAGCGATTCTGCGAAGCAATGTGAACAGGCACAGAGAAGGTGCTAGCAGGGAATTCTCTGCCTGCCTTTCCCCAGTGCTCTGCAAGCTCTCCAGGACAACATAAAATCTGGGGCTCTGTGCTTTCTTTCGTTCTGAACAAGTGTTACTGTTTTCTGCACAAAAGCGATTCTGCGAAGCAATGGGAACACTTCTCTTTCCCAGGCACAGAGAAGGTGCTAGCAGGGAATTCTCTGCCTGCTTTTCCCCAGTGCTCTGCAAGCTCTCCAGGACAACATAAAATCTGGGGCTCTGTGCTTTCTTTCGTTCTGAACAAGTGTTACTGTTTTCTGCACAAAAGCGATTCTGCGAAGGAATGTGAACAGGCACAGAGAAGGTGCTAGCAGGGAATTCTCGGCCTGCCTTTCCCCAGTGCTCTGCAAGCTCTCCAGGACAACATAAAATCTGGGGCTCTGTGCTTTCTTTCGTTCCGAACAAGTGTTACTGTTTTCTGCACAAAAGCGATTCTGCGAAGCAATGTGAACACTTCTGTTTCCCAGGCACAGAGAAGGTGCTAGCAGGGAATTCTCTGCCTGCTTTTCCCCAGTGCTCTGCAAGCTCTCCAGGAGAACATAAAATCTGGGGCTCTGTGCTTTCTTTCGTTCTGAACAAGTGTTACTGTTTTCTGCACAAAAGCGATTCTGCCAAGCAATGTGAACACTTCTGCTTCCCAGGCACAGAGAAGGTGCTAGCAGGAAATTCTCTGCCTGCTTTTCCCCAGTGCTCTGCAAGCTCTCCAGGACAACATAAAATCTGGGGCTCTGTGCTTTCTTTCGTTCTGAACAAGTGTTACTGTTTTCTGCACAAAAGCGATTCTGCGAAGGAATGTGAACAGGCACAAAGAAGGTGCTAGCAGGAAATTCTCTGCCTGCCTTTCCCCAGTGCTCTGCAAGCTCTCCAGGACAACAGCAAATCTGGGGCTCTGTGCTTTCTTTCGTTCTGAACAAGTGTTAGTGTTTTCTGCACAAAAGCGATTCTGCGAAGCAATGTGAAGACTTCTGCTTCCCAGGCACAGAGAAGGTGCTAGCAGGGAATTCTCTGCCTGCCTTTCCCCAGTGCTCTGCAAGCTCTCCAGGACAACATAAAATCTGGGGCTCTGTGCTTTCTTTCGTCTGAAGAAGTGTTACTGTTTTCTGCACAAAAGCGATTCTGCGAAGCAATGTGAACAGGCACAGAGAAGGTGCTAGCAGGGAATTCTCTGCCTGCCTTTCCCCAGTGCTCTGCAAGCTCTCCAGGACAACATAAAATCTGGGGCTCTGTGCTTTCTTTCGTTCTGAACAAGTGTTACTGTTTTCTGCACAAAAGCGATTCTGCTAAGAAATGTGAACACTTCTGTTTCCCAGGCACAGAGAAGGTGCTAGCAGGGAATTCTCTGCCTGCTTTTCCCCAGTGCTCTGCAAGCTCTCCAGGACAACATAAAATCTGGGGCTCTGTGCTTTCTTTCGTCTGAACAAGTGTTACTGTTTTCTGCACAAAAGCGATTCTGCGAAGGAATATGAACAGGCACAGAGAAGGTGCTAGCAGGGAATTCTCTGCCTGCCTTTCCCCAGTGCTCTGCAAGCTCTCCAGGACAACATAAAATCTGGGGCTCTGTGCTTTGTTTCGTTCTGAACAAGTGTTACTGTTTTCTGCACAAAAGCGATTCTGCGAAGCAATGGGAACACTTCTCTTTCCCAGGCACAGAGAAGGTGCTAGCAGGGAATTCTCTGCCTGCTTTTCCCCAGTGCTCTGCAAGCTCTCCAGGACAACATAAAATCTGGGGCTCTGTGCTTTCTTTCGTTCTGAAAAAGTGTTACTGTTTTCTGCACAAAAGCGATTCTGCGAAGGAATGTGAACAGGCACAGAGAAGGTGCTAGCAGGGAATTCTCTGCCTGCCTTTCCCCAGTGCTCTGCAAGCTCTCCAGGACAACAGCAAATCTGGGGCTCTGTGCTTTGTTTCGTTCTGAACAAGTGTTACTGTTTTCTGCACAAAAGCGATTCTGCGAAGCAATGGGAACACTTCTGTTTCCCAGGCACAGAGAAGGTGCTAGCAGGGAATTCTCTGCCTGCTTTTTCCCAGTGCTCTGCAAGCTCTCCAGGACAACAGCAGATCTGGGGCTCTGTGCTTTCTTTCGTTCTGAACAAGTGTTACTGTTTTCTGCACAAAAGCGATTCTGCGAAGCAATGTGAACAGGCACAGAGAAGGTGCTAGCAGGGAATTGTCTGCCTGCGTTTCCCCAGTGCTCTGCAAGCTCTCCAGGACAACATAAAATCTGGGGCTCTGTGCTTTCTTTCGTTCTGAACAAGTGTTAGTGTTTTCTGCACAAAAGCGATTCTGCGAAGCAATGTGAACACTTCTGCTTCCCTGGCACAGAGAAGGTGCTAGCAGGGAATTCTCTGCCTGCTTTTCCCCAGTGCTCTGCAAGCTCTCCAGGACAACATAAAATCTGGGGCTCTGTGCTTTCTTTCGTCTGAACAAGTGTTACTGTTTTCTGCACAAAAGCGATTCTGCGAAGGAATATGAACAGGCACAGAGAAGGTGCTAGCAGGGAATTCTCTGCCTGCCTTTCCCCAGTGCTCTGCAAGCTGTCCAGGACAACAGCAAATCTGGGGCTCTGTGCTTTGTTTCGTTCTGAACAAGTGTTACTGTTTTCTGCACAAAAGCGATTCTGCGAAGCAATGGGAACACTTCTGTTTCCCAGGCACAGAGAAGGTGCTAGCAGGGAATTCTCTGCCTGCTTTTCCCCAGTGCTCTGCAAGCTCTCCAGGACAACATAAAATCTGGGGCTCTGTGCTTTCTTTCGTTCTGAAAAAGTGTTACTGTTTTCTGCACAAAAGCGATTCTGCGAAGGAATGTGAACAGGCACAGAGAAGGTGCTAGCAGGGAATTCTCTGCCTGCCTTTCCCCAGTGCTCTGCAAGCTCTCCAGGACAACAGCAAATCTGGGGCTCTGTGCTTTGTTTCGTTCTGAACAAGTGTTACTGTTTTCTGCACAAAAGCGATTCTGCGAAGCAATGGGAACACTTCTGTTTCCCAGGCACAGAGAAGGTGCTAGCAGGGAATTCTCTGCCTGCTTTTTCCCAGTGCTCTGCAAGCTCTCCAGGACAACAGCAGATCTGGGGCTCTGTGCTTTCTTTCGTTCTGAACAAGTGTTACTGTTTTCTGCACAAAAGCGATTCTGCAAAGCAATGTGAACAGGCACAGAGAAGGTGCTAGCAGGGAATTGTCTGCCTGCGTTTCCCCAGTGCTCTGCAAGCTCTCCAGGACAACATAAAATCTGGGGCTCTGTGCTTTCTTTCGTTCTGAACAAGTGTTAGTGTTTTCTGCACAAAAGCGATTCTGCGAAGCAATGTGAACACTTCTGCTTCCCTGGCACAGAGAAGGTGCTAGCAGGGAATTCTCTGCCTGCTTTTCCCCAGTGCTCTGCAAGCTCTCCAGGACAACATAAAATCTGGGGCTCTGTGCTTTCTTTTGTTCTGAACAACTGTTAGTGTTTTCTGCACAAAAGCGATTCTGCGAAGCAATGTGAAGACTTCTGCTTCCCAGGCACAGAGAAGGTGCTAGCAGGGAATTCTCTGCCTGCCTTTCCCCAGTGCTCTGCAAGCTCTCCAGGACAACAGCAGATCTGGGGCTCTGTGCTTTCTTTCGTCTGAACAAGTGTTACTGTTTTCTGCACAAAAGCGATTCTGCGAAGCAATGTGAACAGGCACAGAGAAGGTGCTAGCAGGGAATTCTCTGCCTGCCTTTCCCCAGTGCTCTGCAAGCTCTCCAGGACAACAGCAGATCTGGGGCTCTGTGCTTTCTTTCGTTCTGAACAAGTGTTACTGTTTTCTGCACAAAAGCGATTCTGCGAAGCAATGGGAACACTTCTCTTTCCCAGGCACAGAGAAGGTGCTAGCAGGGAATTCTCTGCCTGCTTTTCCCCAGTGCTCTGCAAGCTCTCCAGGACAACATAAAATCTGGGGCTCTGTGCTTTCTTTCGTTCTGAACAAGTGTTACTGTTTTCTGCACAAAAGCGATTCTGCGAAGGAATGTGAACAGGCACAGAGAAGGTGCTAGCAGGGAATTCTCGGCCTGCCTTTCCCCAGTGCTCTGCAAGCTCTCCAGGACAACATAAAATCTGGGGCTCTGTGCTTTCTTTCGTTCCGAACAAGTGTTACTGTTTTCTGCACAAAAGCGATTCTGCGAAGCAATGTGAAGACTTCTGTTTCCCAGGCACAGAGAAGGTGCTAGCAGGGAATTCTCTGCCTGCTTTTCCCCAGTGCTCTGCAAGCTCTCCAGGAGAACATAAAATCTGGGGCTCTGTGCTTTCTTTCGTTCTGAACAAGTGTTACTGTTTTCTGCACAAAAGCGATTCTGCCAAGCAATGTGAACACTTCTGCTTCCCAGGCACAGAGAAGGTGCTAGCAGGAAATTCTCTGCCTGCTTTTCCCCAGTGCTCTGCAAGCTCTCCAGGACAACATAAAATCTGGGGCTCTGTGCTTTCTTTCGTTCTGAACAAGTATTACTGTTTTCTGCACAAAAGCGATTCTGCGAAGGAATGTGAACAGGCACAAAGAAGGTGCTAGCAGGGAATTCTCTGCCTGCCTTTCCCCAGTGCTCTGCAAGCTCTCCAGGACAACATAAAATCTGGGGCTCTGTGCTTTCTTTCGTTCTGAACAAGTGTTACTGTTTTCTGCACAAAAGCGATTCTGCTAAGAAATGTGAACACTTCTGTTTCCCAGGCACAGAGAAGGTGCTAGCAGGGAATTCTCTGCCTGCTTTTCCCCAGTGCTCTGCAAGCTCTCCAGGACAACATAAAATCTGGGGCTCTGTGCTTTCTTTCGTTCTGAACAAGTGTTACTGTTTTCTGCACAAAAGCGATACTGCTAAGAAATGTGAACACTTCTGTTTCCCAGGCACAGAGAAGGTGCTAGCAGGGAATTCTCTGCCTGCTTTTCCCCAGTGCTCTGCAAGCTCTCCAGGACAACATAAAATCTGGGGCTCTGTGCTTTCTTTTGTTCTGAAAAAGTGTTACTGTTGTCTGCACAAAAGCGATTCTGCGAAGCAATGTGAAGACTTCTGCTTCCCAGGCACAGAGAAGGTGCTAGCAGGGAATTCTCTGCCTGCCTTTCCCCAGTGCTCTGCAAGCTCTCCAGGACAACATAAAATCTGGGGCTCTGTGCTTTCTTTCGTCTGAACAAGTGTTACTGTTTTCTGCACAAAAGCGATTCTGCGAAGCAATGTGAACAGGCACAGAGAAGGTGCTAGCAGGGAATTCTCTGCCTGCCTTTCCCCAGTGCTCTGCAAGCTCTCCAGGACAACATAAAATCTGGGGCTCTGTGCTTTCTTTCGTTCTGAACAAGTGTTACTGTTTTCTGCACAAAAGCGATTCTGCTAAGAAATGTGAAGACTTCTGTTTCCCAGGCACAGAGAAGGTGCTAGCAGGGAATTCTCTGCCTGCCTTTCCCCAGTGCTCTGCAAGCTCTCCAGGACAACATAAAATCTGGGGCTCTGTGCTTTCTTTCGTTCTGAACAAGTGTTACTGTTTTCTGCAGAAAAGTGATTCTGCGAAGCAATGTGAACACTTCTGCTTCCCAGGCACAGAGAAGGTGCTAGCAGGGAATTCTCTGCCTGCCTTTCCCCAGTGCTCTGCAAGCTCTCCAGCACATCATAAAATCTGGTGCTCTGTGCTTTCTTTCGTCTGAACAAGTGTTACTGTTTTCTGCACAAAAGCGATTCTGCGAAGCAATGTGAACAGGCACAGAGAAGGTGCTAGCAGGGAATTCTCTGCCTGCCTTTCCCCAGTGCTCTGCAAGCTCTCCAGGACAACAGCAGATCTGGGGCTCTGTGCTTTCTTTCGTTCTAAACAAGTGTTAGTGTTTTCTGCACAAAAGCGATTCTGCGAAGCAATGTGAACACTTCTGCTTCCCAGGCACAGAGAAGGTGCTAGCAGGGAATTCTCTGCCTGCCTTTCCCCAGTACTCTGCAAGCTCTCCAGGACAACAGCAGATCTGGGGCTCTGTGCTTTCTTTCGTTCTAAACAAGTGTTAGTGTTTTCTGCACAAAAGCGATTCTGCCAAGCAATGGGAACACTTCTGTTTCCCAGGCACAGAGAAGGTGGTAGCAGGGAATTCTCTGCCTGCCTTTCCCCAGTGCTCTGCAAGCTCTCCAGCACAACATAAAATCTGGGGCTCTGTGCTTTCTTTCGTCTGAACAAGTGTTACTGTTTTCTGCACAAAAGCGATTCTGCGAAGCAATGTGAACAGGCACAGAGAAGGTGCTAGCAGGGAATTCTCTGCCTGCCTTTCCCCAGTGCTCTGCAAGCTCTCCAGGACAACATAAAATCTGGGGCTCTGTGCTTTCTTTCGTTCTGAACAAGTGTTACTGTTTTCTGCAGAAAAGTGATTCTGCGAAGCAATGTGAACACTTCTGCTTCCCAGGCACAGAGAAGGTGCTAGCAGGGAATTCTCTGCCTGCCTTTCCCCAGTGCTCTGCAAGCTCTCCAGCACAACATAAAATCTGGTGCTCTGTGCTTTCTTTCGTCTGAACAAGTGTTACTGTTTTCTGCACAAAAGCGATTCTGCGAAGCAATGTGAACAGGCACAGAGAAGGTGCTAGCAGGGAATTCTCTGCCTGCCTTTCCCCAGTGCTCTGCAAGCTCTCCAGGACAACATAAAATCTGGGATCTGTGCTTTCTTTCGTTCTGAACAAGTGTTACTGTTTTCTGCACAAAAGCGATTCTGCGAAGCAATGTGAAGACTTCTGCTTCCCAGGCACAGAGAAGGTGCTAGCAGGGAATTCTCTGCCTGCTTTTCCCCAGTGCTCTGCAAGCTCTCCAGGACAACATAAAATCTGGGGCTCTGTGCTTTCTTTTGTTCTGAACAAGTGTTACTGTTTTCTGCACAAAAGCGATTCTGCGAAGCAATGTGAACACTTCTGTTTCCCAGGCACAGAGAAGGTGCTAGCAGGGAATTCTCTGCCTGCTTTTCCCCAGTGCTCTGCAAGCTCTCCAGGACAACATAAAATCTGGGGCTCTGTGCTTTCTTTCGTTCTGAACAAGTGTTACTGTTTTCTGCAAAAAAGCGATTCTGCGAAGCAATGTGAACAGGCACAGAGAAGGTGCTAGCAGGGAATTCTCGGCCTGCCTTTCCCCAGTGCTCTGCAAGCTCTCCAGCACAACAGCAAATCTGGGGCTCTGTGCTTTGTTTCGTTCTGAACAAGTGTTACTGTTTTCTGCACAAAAGCGATTCTGCCAAGCAATGGGAACACTTCTGTTTCCCAGGCACAGAGAAGGTGCTAGCAGGTAATTGTCTGCCTGCGTTTCCCCAGTGCTCTGCAAGCTCTCCAGGACAACATAAAATCTGGGGCTCTGTGCTTTCTTTCGTTCTGAAAAAGTGTTACTGTTTTCTGCACAAAAGCGATTCTGCGAAGGAATGTGAACAGGCACAGAGAAGGTGCTAGCAGGGAATTCTCTGCCTGCCTTTCCCCAGTGCTCTGCAAGCTCTCCAGGACAACAGCAAATCTGGGGCTCTGTGCTTTGTTTCGTTCTGAACAAGTGTTACTGTTTTCTGCACAAAAGCGATTCTGCGAAGCAATGGGAACACTTCTGTTTCCCAGGCACAGAGAAGGTGCTAGCAGGGAATTCTCTGCCTGCTTTTTCCCAGTGCTCTGCAAGCTCTCCAGGACAACAGCAGATCTGGGGCTCTGTGCTTTCTTTCGTTCTGAACAAGTGTTACTGTTTTCTGCACAAAAGCGATTCTGCGAAGCAATGTGAACAGGCACAGAGAAGGTGCTAGCAGGGAATTGTCTGCCTGCGTTTCCCCAGTGCTCTGCAAGCTCTCCAGGACAACATAAAATCTGGGGCTCTGTGCTTTCTTTCGTTCTGAACAAGTGTTAGTGTTTTCTGCACAAAAGCGATTCTGCGAAGCAATGTGAACACTTCTGCTTCCCTGGCACAGAGAAGGTGCTAGCAGGGAATTCTCTGCCTGCTTTTCCCCAGTGCTCTGCAAGCTCTCCAGGACAACATAAAATCTGGGGCTCTGTGCTTTCTTTTGTTCTGAACAACTGTTAGTGTTTTCTGCACAAAAGCGATTCTGCGAAGCAATGTGAAGACTTCTGCTTCCCAGGCACAGAGAAGGTGCTAGCAGGGAATTCTCTGCCTGCCTTTCCCCAGTGCTCTGCAAGCTCTCCAGGACAACAGCAGATCTGGGGCTCTGTGCTTTCTTTCGTCTGAACAAGTGTTACTGTTTTCTGCACAAAAGCGATTCTGCGAAGCAATGTGAACAGGCACAGAGAAGGTGCTAGCAGGGAATTCTCTGCCTGCCTTTCCCCAGTGCTCTGCAAGCTCTCCAGGACAACAGCAGATCTGGGGCTCTGTGCTTTCTTTCGTTCTGAACAAGTGTTACTGTTTTCTGCACAAAAGCGATTCTGCGAAGCAATGGGAACACTTCTCTTTCCCAGGCACAGAGAAGGTGCTAGCAGGGAATTCTCTGCCTGCTTTTCCCCAGTGCTCTGCAAGCTCTCCAGGACAACATAAAATCTGGGGCTCTGTGCTTTCTTTCGTTCTGAACAAGTGTTACTGTTTTCTGCACAAAAGCGATTCTGCGAAGGAATGTGAACAGGCACAGAGAAGGTGCTAGCAGGGAATTCTCGGCCTGCCTTTCCCCAGTGCTCTGCAAGCTCTCCAGGACAACATAAAATCTGGGGCTCTGTGCTTTCTTTCGTTCCGAACAAGTGTTACTGTTTTCTGCACAAAAGCGATTCTGCGAAGCAATGTGAAGACTTCTGTTTCCCAGGCACAGAGAAGGTGCTAGCAGGGAATTCTCTGCCTGCTTTTCCCCAGTGCTCTGCAAGCTCTCCAGGAGAACATAAAATCTGGGGCTCTGTGCTTTCTTTCGTTCTGAACAAGTGTTACTGTTTTCTGCACAAAAGCGATTCTGCCAAGCAATGTGAACACTTCTGCTTCCCAGGCACAGAGAAGGTGCTAGCAGGAAATTCTCTGCCTGCTTTTCCCCAGTGCTCTGCAAGCTCTCCAGGACAACATAAAATCTGGGGCTCTGTGCTTTCTTTCGTTCTGAACAAGTATTACTGTTTTCTGCACAAAAGCGATTCTGCGAAGGAATGTGAACAGGCACAAAGAAGGTGCTAGCAGGGAATTCTCTGCCTGCCTTTCCCCAGTGCTCTGCAAGCTCTCCAGGACAACATAAAATCTGGGGCTCTGTGCTTTCTTTCGTTCTGAACAAGTGTTACTGTTTTCTGCACAAAAGCTATTCTGCTAAGAAATGTGAACACTTCTGTTTCCCAGGCACAGAGAAGGTGCTAGCAGGGAATTCTCTGCCTGCTTTTCCCCAGTGCTCTGCAAGCTCTCCAGGACAACATAAAATCTGGGGCTCTGTGCTTTCTTTCGTTCTGAACAAGTGTTACTGTTTTCTGCACAAAAGCGATACTGCTAAGAAATGTGAACACTTCTGTTTCCCAGGCACAGAGAAGGTGCTAGCAGGGAATTCTCTGCCTGCTTTTCCCCAGTGCTCTGCAAGCTCTCCAGGACAACATAAAATCTGGGGCTCTGTGCTTTCTTTTGTTCTGAAAAAGTGTTACTGTTGTCTGCACAAAAGCGATTCTGCGAAGCAATGTGAAGACTTCTGCTTCCCAGGCACAGAGAAGGTGCTAGCAGGGAATTCTCTGCCTGCCTTTCCCCAGTGCTCTGCAAGCTCTCCAGGACAACATAAAATCTGGGGCTCTGTGCTTTCTTTCGTCTGAACAAGTGTTACTGTTTTCTGCACAAAAGCGATTCTGCGAAGCAATGTGAACAGGCACAGAGAAGGTGCTAGCAGGGAATTCTCTGCCTGCCTTTCCCCAGTGCTCTGCAAGCTCTCCAGGACAACATAAAATCTGGGGCTCTGTGCTTTCTTTCGTTCTGAACAAGTGTTACTGTTTTCTGCACAAAAGCGATTCTGCTAAGAAATGTGAAGACTTCTGCTTCCCAGGCACAGAGAAGGTGCTAGCAGGGAATTCTCTGCCTGCCTTTCCCCAGTGCTCTGCAAGCTCTCCAGGACAACATAAAATCTGGGGCTCTGTGCTTTCTTTCGTTCTGAACAAGTGTTACTGTTTTCTGCAGAAAAGTGATTCTGCGAAGCAATGTGAACACTTCTGCTTCCCAGGCACAGAGAAGGTGCTAGCAGGGAATTCTCTGCCTGCCTTTCCCCAGTGCTCTGCAAGCTCTCCAGCACATCATAAAATCTGGTGCTCTGTGCTTTCTTTCGTCTGAACAAGTGTTACTGTTTTCTGCACAAAAGCGATTCTGCGAAGCAATGTGAACAGGCACAGAGAAGGTGCTAGCAGGGAATTCTCTGCCTGCCTTTCCCCAGTGCTCTGCAAGCTCTCCAGGACAACAGCAGATCTGGGGCTCTGTGCTTTCTTTCGTTCTAAACAAGTGTTAGTGTTTTCTGCACAAAAGCGATTCTGCGAAGCAATGTGAACACTTCTGCTTCCCAGGCACAGAGAAGGTGCTAGCAGGGAATTCTCTGCCTGCCTTTCCCCAGTACTCTGCAAGCTCTCCAGGACAACAGCAGATCTGGGGCTCTGTGCTTTCTTTCGTTCTAAACAAGTGTTAGTGTTTTCTGCACAAAAGCGATTCTGCCAAGCAATGGGAACACTTCTGTTTCCCAGGCACAGAGAAGGTGCTAGCAGGGAATTCTCTGCCTGCTTTTCCCCAGTACTCTGCAAGCTCTCCAGGACAACAGCAGATCTGGGGCTCTGTGCTTTCTTTTGTTCTGAAAAAGTGTTAGTGTTTTCTGCACAAAAGCGATTCTGCCAAGCAATGTGAACACTTCTGCTTCCCAGGCAAAGAGAAGGTGCTAGCAGGAAATTCTCTGCCTGCCTTTCCCCAGTGCTCTGCAAGCTCTCCAGGACAACAGCAAATCTGGGGCTCTGTGCTTTCTTTCGTTCTGAACAAGTGTTAGTGTTTTCTGCACAAAAGCGATTCTGCGAAGCAATGTGAAGACTTCTGCTTCCCAGGCACAGAGAAGGTGCTAGCAGGGAATTCTCTGCCTGCCTTTCCCCAGTGCTCTGCAAGCTCTCCAGCACAACATAAAATCTGGGGCTCTGTGCTTTCTTTCGTCTGAACAAGTGTTACTGTTTTCTGCACAAAAGCGATTCTGCGAAGCAATGTGAACAGGCACAGAGAAGGTGCTAGCAGGGAATTCTCTGCCTGCCTTTCCCCAGTGCTCTGCAAGCTCTCCAGGACAACATAAAATCTGGGGCTCTGTGCTTTCTTTCGTTCTGAACAAGTGTTACTGTTTTCTGCAGAAAAGTGATTCTGCGAAGCAATGTGAACACTTCTGCTTCCCAGGCACAGAGAAGGTGCTAGCAGGGAATTCTCTGCCTGCCTTTCCCCAGTGCTCTGCAAGCTCTCCAGCACAACATAAAATCTGGTGCTCTGTGCTTTCTTTCGTCTGAACAAGTGTTACTGTTTTCTGCACAAAAGCGATTCTGCGAAGCAATGTGAACAGGCACAGAGAAGGTGCTAGCAGGGAATTCTCTGCCTGCCTTTCCCCAGTGCTCTGCAAGCTCTCCAGGACAACATAAAATCTGGGATCTGTGCTTTCTTTCGTTCTGAACAAGTGTTACTGTTTTCTGCACAAAAGCGATTCTGCGAAGCAATGTGAAGACTTCTGCTTCCCAGGCACAGAGAAGGTGCTAGCAGGGAATTCTCTGCCTGCTTTTCCCCAGTGCTCTGCAAGCTCTCCAGGACAACATAAAATCTGGGGCTCTGTGCTTTCTTTTGTTCTGAACAAGTGTTACTGTTTTCTGCACAAAAGCGATTCTGCGAAGCAATGTGAACACTTCTGTTTCCCAGGCACAGAGAAGGTGCTAGCAGGGAATTCTCTGCCTGCTTTTCCCCAGTGCTCTGCAAGCTCTCCAGGACAACATAAAATCTGGGGCTCTGTGCTTTCTTTCGTTCTGAACAAGTGTTACTGTTTTCTGCAAAAAAGCGATTCTGCGAAGCAATGTGAACAGGCACAGAGAAGGTGCTAGCAGGGAATTCTCGGCCTGCCTTTCCCCAGTGCTCTGCAAGCTCTCCAGCACAACAGCAAATCTGGGGCTCTGTGCTTTGTTTCGTTCTGAACAAGTGTTACTGTTTTCTGCACAAAAGCGATTCTGCCAAGCAATGGGAACACTTCTGTTTCCCAGGCACAGAGAAGGTGCTAGCAGGGAATTCTCTGCCTGCTTTTCCCCAGTACTCTGCAAGCTCTCCAGGACAACAGCAGATCTGGGGCTCTGTGCTTTCTTTCGTTCTGAACAAGTGTTACTGTTTTCTGCACAAAAGCGATTCTGCGAAGCAATGTGAACAGGCACAGAGAAGGTGCTAGCAGGTAATTGTCTGCCTGCGTTTCCCCAGTGCTCTGCAAGCTCTCCAGGACAACATAAAATCTGGGGCTCTGTGCTTTCTTTCGTTCTGAACAAGTGTTAGTGTTTTCTGCACAAAAGCGATTCTGCGAAGCAATGTGAACACTTCTGCTTCCCAGGCACAGAGAAGGTGCTAGCAGGGAATTCTCTTCCTGCTTTTCCCCAGTACTCTGCAAGCTCTCCAGCACAACATAAAATCTGGGGCTCTGTGCTTTCTTTCGTTCTGAACAAGTGTTAGTGTTTTCTGCACAAAAGCGATACTGCTAAGAAATGTGAACACTTCCGTTTCCCAGGCACAGAGAAGGTGCTAGCAGGGAATTCTCTGCCTGCCTTTCCCCAGTGCTCTGCAAGCTCTCCAGGACAACATAAAATCTGGGGCTCTGTGCTTTCTTTCATTCTGAACAAGTGTTACTGTTTTCTGCACAAAAGCGATTCTGCGAAGCAATGTGAACACTTCTGCTTCCCAGGCAAAGAGAAGGTGCTAGCAGGGAATCCTCTGCCTGCTTTTCCCCAGTGCTCTGCAAGCTCTCCAGGACAACATAAAATCTGGGGCTCTGTGCTTTCTTTCGTTCTGAACAAGTGTTACTGTTTTCTGCACAAAAGCGATTCTGCGAAGCAATGTGAACACTTCTGTTTCCCAGGCACAGAGAAGGTGCTAGCAGGGAATTCTCTGCCTGCCTTTCCCCAGTGCTCTGCAAGCTCTCCAGGACAACATAAAATCTGGGGCTCTGTGCTTTCTTTCCTTCTGAACAAGTGTTACTGTTTTCTGCACAAAAGCGATACTGCTAAGAAATGTGAACACTTCTGTTTCCCAGGCACAGAGAAGGTGCTAGCAGGGAATTCTCTGCCTGCTTTTCCCCAGTGCTCTGCAAGCTCTCCAGGACAACATAGAATCTGGGGCTCTGTGCTTTCTTTCGTTCTGAACAAGTGTTACTGTTTTCTGCACAAAAGCGATTCTGCGAAGGAATGTGAACAGGCACAGAGAAGGTGCTAGCAGGGAATTCCCTGCCTGCCTTTCCCCAGTGCTCTGCAAGCTCTCCAGGACAACATAGAATCTGGGGCTCTGTGCTTTCTTTCGTTCTGAACAAGTGTTAGTGTTTTCTGCACAAAAGCGATTCTGCGAAGCAATGTGAACACTTCTGCTTCCCAGGCACAGAGAAGGTGCTAGCAGGGAATTCTCTGCCTGCTTTTCCCCAGTGCTCTGCAAGCTCTCCAGGACAACATAAAATCTGGGGCTCTGTGCTTTCTTTCGTCTGAACAAGTGTTACTGTTTTCTGCACAAAAGCGATTCTGCGAAGCAATGTGAACAGGCACAGAGAAGGTGCTAGCAGGGAATTCTCTGCCTGCCTTTCCCCAGTGCTCTGCAAGCTCTCCAGGACAACATAAAATCTGGGGCTCTGTGCTTTCTTTCGTTCTGAACAAGTGTTACTGTTGTCTGCACAAAAGCGATTCTGCGAAGCAATGTGAACACTTCTGTTTCCCAGGCACAGAGAAGGTGCTAGCAGGGAATTCTCTGCCTGCTTTTCCCCAGTACTCTGCAAGCTCTCCAGCACAACATAAAATCTGGGGCTCTGTGCTTTCTTTCCTTCTGAACAAGTGTTACTGTTTTCTGCACAAAAGCGATACTGCTAAGAAATGTGAACACTTCTGTTTCCCAGGCACAGAGAAGGTGCTAGCAGGGAATTCTCTGCCTGCCTTTCCCCAGTGCTCTGCAAGCTCTCCAGGACAACAGCAAATCTGGGGCTCTGTGCTTTCTTTCGTTCTGAACAAGTGTTAGTGTTTTCTGCACAAAAGCGATTCTGCGAAGCAATGTGAAGACTTCTGCTTCGCAGGCACAGAGAAGGTGCTAGCAGGGAATTCTCTGCCTGCCTTTCCCCAGTGCTCTGCAAGCTCTCCAGCACAACATAAAATCTGGGGCTCTGTGCTTTCTTTCGTCTGAACAAGTGTTACTGTTTTCTGCACAAAAGCGATTCTGCGAAGCAATGTGAACAGGCACAGAGAAGGTGCTAGCAGGGAATTCTCTGCCTGCCTTTCCCCAGTGCTCTGCAAGCTCTCCAGGACAACAGCAAATCTGGGGCTCTGTGCTTTCTTTCGTTCTGAACAAGTGTTAGTGTTTTCTGCACAAAAGCGATTCTGCGAAGCAATGTGAAGACCTCTGCTTCCCAGGCACAGAGAAGGTGCTAGCAGGGAATTCTCTGCCTGCCTTTCCCCAGTGCTCTGCAAGCTCTCCAGGACAACATAAAATCTGGGGCTCTGTGCTTTCTTTCGTTCTGAACAAGTGTTACTGTTTTCTGCAGAAAAGTGATTCTGCGAAGCAATGTGAACACTTCTGCTTCCCAGGCACATAGAAGGTGCTAGCAGGGAATTCTCTGCCTGCCTTTCCCTAGTGCTCTGCAAGCTCTCCAGGACAACATAAAATCTGGGGCTCTGTGCTTTCTTTCGTCTGAACAAGTGTTACTGTTTTCTGCACAAAAGCGATTCTGCGAAGCAATGTGAACAGGCACAGAGAAGGTGCTAGCAGGGAATTCTCTGCCTGCCTTTCCCCAGTGCTCTGCAAGCTCTCCAGGACAACAGCAAATCTGGGGCTCTGTGCTTTGTTTCGTTCTGAACAAGTGTTACTGTTTTCTGCACAAAAGCGATTCTGCGAAGCAATGGGAACACTTCTGTTTCCCAGGCACAGAGAAGGTGCTAGCAGGGAATTCTCTGCCTGCTTTTTCCCAGTGCTCTGCAAGCTCTCCAGGACAACAGCAGATCTGGGGCTCTGTGCTTTCTTTCGTTCTGAACAAGTGTTACTGTTTTCTGCACAAAAGCGATTCTGCGAAGCAATGTGAACAGGCACAGAGAAGGTGCTAGCAGGGAATTGTCTGCCTGCGTTTCCCCAGTGCTCTGCAAGCTCTCCAGGACAACATAAAATCTGGGGCTCTGTGCTTTCTTTCGTTCTGAACAAGTGTTAGTGTTTTCTGCACAAAAGCGATTCTGCGAAGCAATGTGAACACTTCTGCTTCCCTGGCACAGAGAAGGTGCTAGCAGGGAATTCTCTGCCTGCTTTTCCCCAGTGCTCTGCAAGCTCTCCAGGACAACATAAAATCTGGGGCTCTGTGCTTTCTTTCCTTCTGAACAAGTGTTACTGTTTTCTGCACAAAAGCGATTCTGCGAAGCAATGTGAAGACTTCTCCTTCCCAGGCACAGAGAAGGTGCTAGCAGGGAATTCTCTGCCTGCCTTTCCCCAGTGCTCTGCAAGCTCTCCAGGACAACAGCAGATCTGGGGCTCTGTGCTTTCTTTCGTCTGAACAAGTGTTACTGTTTTCTGCACAAAAGCGATTCTGCGAAGCAATGTGAACAGGCACAGAGAAGGTGCTAGCAGGGAATTCTCTGCCTGCCTTTCCCCAGTGCTCTGCAAGCTCTCCAGGACAACAGCAGATCTGGGGCTCTGTGCTTTCTTTCGTTCTGAACAAGTGTTACTGTTTTCTGCACAAAAGCGATTCTGCGAAGCAATGGGAACACTTCTCTTTCCCAGGCACAGAGAAGGTGCTAGCAGGGAATTCTCTGCCTGCTTTTCCCCAGTGCTCTGCAAGCTCTCCAGGACAACATAAAATCTGGGGCTCTGTGCTTTCTTTCGTTCTGAACAAGTGTTACTGTTTTCTGCACAAAAGCGATTCTGCGAAGGAATGTGAACAGGCACAGAGAAGGTGCTAGCAGGGAATTCTCGGCCTGCCTTTCCCCAGTGCTCTGCAAGCTCTCCAGGACAACATAAAATCTGGGGCTCTGTGCTTTCTTTCGTTCCGAACAAGTGTTACTGTTTTCTGCACAAAAGCGATTCTGCGAAGCAATGTGAAGACTTCTGTTTCCCAGGCACAGAGAAGGTGCTAGCAGGGAATTCTCTGCCTGCTTTTCCCCAGTGCTCTGCAAGCTCTCCAGGAGAACATAAAATCTGGGGCTCTGTGCTTTCTTTCGTTCTGAACAAGTGTTACTGTTTTCTGCACAAAAGCGATTCTGCCAAGCAATGTGAACACTTCTGCTTCCCAGGCACAGAGAAGGTGCTAGCAGGAAATTCTCTGCCTGCTTTTCCCCAGTGCTCTGCAAGCTCTCCAGGACAACATAAAATCTGGGGCTCTGTGCTTTCTTTCGTTCTGAACAAGTATTACTGTTTTCTGCACAAAAGCGATTCTGCGAAGGAATGTGAACAGGCACAAAGAAGGTGCTAGCAGGGAATTCTCTGCCTGCCTTTCCCCAGTGCTCTGCAAGCTCTCCAGGACAACATAAAATCTGGGGCTCTGTGCTTTCTTTCGTTCTGAACAAGTGTTACTGTTTTCTGCACAAAAGCGATTCTGCTAAGAAATGTGAACACTTCTGTTTCCCAGGCACAGAGAAGGTGCTAGCAGGGAATTCTCTGCCTGCTTTTCCCCAGTGCTCTGCAAGCTCTCCAGGACAACATAAAATCTGGGGCTCTGTGCTTTCTTTCGTTCTGAACAAGTGTTACTGTTTTCTGCACAAAAGCGATACTGCTAAGAAATGTGAACACTTCTGTTTCCCAGGCACAGAGAAGGTGCTAGCAGGGAATTCTCTGCCTGCTTTTCCCCAGTGCTCTGCAAGCTCTCCAGGACAACATAAAATCTGGGGCTCTGTGCTTTCTTTTGTTCTGAAAAAGTGTTACTGTTGTCTGCACAAAAGCGATTCTGCGAAGCAATGTGAAGACTTCTGCTTCCCAGGCACAGAGAAGGTGCTAGCAGGGAATTCTCTGCCTGCCTTTCCCCAGTGCTCTGCAAGCTCTCCAGGACAACATAAAATCTGGGGCTCTGTGCTTTCTTTCGTCTGAACAAGTGTTACTGTTTTCTGCACAAAAGCGATTCTGCGAAGCAATGTGAACAGGCACAGAGAAGGTGCTAGCAGGGAATTCTCTGCCTGCCTTTCCCCAGTGCTCTGCAAGCTCTCCAGGACAACATAAAATCTGGGGCTCTGTGCTTTCTTTCGTTCTGAACAAGTGTTACTGTTTTCTGCACAAAAGCGATTCTGCTAAGAAATGTGAAGACTTCTGCTTCCCAGGCACAGAGAAGGTGCTAGCAGGGAATTCTCTGCCTGCCTTTCCCCAGTGCTCTGCAAGCTCTCCAGGACAACATAAAATCTGGGGCTCTGTGCTTTCTTTCGTTCTGAACAAGTGTTACTGTTTTCTGCAGAAAAGTGATTCTGCGAAGCAATGTGAACACTTCTGCTTCCCAGGCACAGAGAAGGTGCTAGCAGGGAATTCTCTGCCTGCCTTTCCCCAGTGCTCTGCAAGCTCTCCAGCACATCATAAAATCTGGTGCTCTGTGCTTTCTTTCGTCTGAACAAGTGTTACTGTTTTCTGCACAAAAGCGATTCTGCGAAGCAATGTGAACAGGCACAGAGAAGGTGCTAGCAGGGAATTCTCTGCCTGCCTTTCCCCAGTGCTCTGCAAGCTCTCCAGGACAACAGCAGATCTGGGGCTCTGTGCTTTCTTTCGTTCTAAACAAGTGTTAGTGTTTTCTGCACAAAAGCGATTCTGCGAAGCAATGTGAACACTTCTGCTTCCCAGGCACAGAGAAGGTGCTAGCAGGGAATTCTCTGCCTGCCTTTCCCCAGTACTCTGCAAGCTCTCCAGGACAACAGCAGATCTGGGGCTCTGTGCTTTCTTTCGTTCTAAACAAGTGTTAGTGTTTTCTGCACAAAAGCGATTCTGCCAAGCAATGGGAACACTTCTGTTTCCCAGGCACAGAGAAGGTGCTAGCAGGGAATTCTCTGCCTGCTTTTCCCCAGTACTCTGCAAGCTCTCCAGGACAACAGCAGATCTGGGGCTCTGTGCTTTCTTTCGTTCTAAACAAGTGTTAGTGTTTTCTGCACAAAAGCGATTCTGCCAAGCAATGTGAACACTTCTGCTTCCCAGGCAAAGAGAAGGTGCTAGCAGGAAATTCTCTGCCTGCCTTTCCCCAGTGCTCTGCAAGCTCTCCAGGACAACAGCAAATCTGGGGCTCTGTGCTTTCTTTCGTTCTGAACAAGTGTTAGTGTTTTCTGCACAAAAGCGATTCTGCGAAGCAATGTGAAGACTTCTGCTTCCCAGGCACAGAGAAGGTGCTAGCAGGGAATTCTCTGCCTGCCTTTCCCCAGTGCTCTGCAAGCTCTCCAGCACAACATAAAATCTGGGGCTCTGTGCTTTCTTTCGTCTGAACAAGTGTTACTGTTTTCTGCACAAAAGCGATTCTGCGAAGCAATGTGAACAGGCACAGAGAAGGTGCTAGCAGGGAATTCTCTGCCTGCCTTTCCCCAGTGCTCTGCAAGCTCTCCAGGACAACATAAAATCTGGGGCTCTGTGCTTTCTTTCGTTCTGAACAAGTGTTACTGTTTTCTGCAGAAAAGTGATTCTGCGAAGCAATGTGAACACTTCTGCTTCCCAGGCACAGAGAAGGTGCTAGCAGGGAATTCTCTGCCTGCCTTTCCCCAGTGCTCTGCAAGCTCTCCAGCACAACATAAAATCTGGTGCTCTGTGCTTTCTTTCGTCTGAACAAGTGTTACTGTTTTCTGCACAAAAGCGATTCTGCGAAGCAATGTGAACAGGCACAGAGAAGGTGCTAGCAGGGAATTCTCTGCCTGCCTTTCCCCAGTGCTCTGCAAGCTCTCCAGGACAACATAAAATCTGGGATCTGTGCTTTCTTTCGTTCTGAACAAGTGTTACTGTTTTCTGCACAAAAGCGATTCTGCGAAGCAATGTGAAGACTTCTGCTTCCCAGGCACAGAGAAGGTGCTAGCAGGGAATTCTCTGCCTGCTTTTCCCCAGTGCTCTGCAAGCTCTCCAGGACAACATAAAATCTGGGGCTCTGTGCTTTCTTTTGTTCTGAACAAGTGTTACTGTTTTCTGCACAAAAGCGATTCTGCGAAGCAATGTGAACACTTCTGTTTCCCAGGCACAGAGAAGGTGCTAGCAGGGAATTCTCTGCCTGCTTTTCCCCAGTGCTCTGCAAGCTCTCCAGGACAACATAAAATCTGGGGCTCTGTGCTTTCTTTCGTTCTGAACAAGTGTTACTGTTTTCTGCAAAAAAGCGATTCTGCGAAGCAATGTGAACAGGCACAGAGAAGGTGCTAGCAGGGAATTCTCGGCCTGCCTTTCCCCAGTGCTCTGCAAGCTCTCCAGCACAACAGCAAATCTGGGGCTCTGTGCTTTGTTTCGTTCTGAACAAGTGTTACTGTTTTCTGCACAAAAGCGATTCTGCCAAGCAATGGGAACACTTCTGTTTCCCAGGCACAGAGAAGGTGCTAGCAGGGAATTCTCTGCCTGCTTTTCCCCAGTACTCTGCAAGCTCTCCAGGACAACAGCAGATCTGGGGCTCTGTGCTTTCTTTCGTTCTGAACAAGTGTTACTGTTTTCTGCACAAAAGCGATTCTGCGAAGCAATGTGAACAGGCACAGAGAAGGTGCTAGCAGGTAATTGTCTGCCTGCGTTTCCCCAGTGCTCTGCAAGCTCTCCAGGACAACATAAAATCTGGGGCTCTGTGCTTTCTTTCGTTCTGAACAAGTGTTAGTGTTTTCTGCACAAAAGCGATTCTGCGAAGCAATGTGAACACTTCTGCTTCCCAGGCACAGAGAAGGTGCTAGCAGGGAATTCTCTTCCTGCTTTTCCCCAGTACTCTGCAAGCTCTCCAGCACAACATAAAATCTGGGGCTCTGTGCTTTCTTTCGTTCTGAACAAGTGTTAGTGTTTTCTGCACAAAAGCGATACTGCTAAGAAATGTGAACACTTCCGTTTCCCAGGCACAGAGAAGGTGCTAGCAGGGAATTCTCTGCCTGCCTTTCCCCAGTGCTCTGCAAGCTCTCCAGGACAACATAAAATCTGGGGCTCTGTGCTTTCTTTCATTCTGAACAAGTGTTACTGTTTTCTGCACAAAAGCGATTCTGCGAAGCAATGTGAACACTTCTGCTTCCCAGGCAAAGAGAAGGTGCTAGCAGGGAATTCTCTGCCTGCTTTTCCCCAGTGCTCTGCAAGCTCTCCAGGACAACATAAAATCTGGGGCTCTGTGCTTTCTTTCGTTCTGAACAAGTGTTACTGTTTTCTGCACAAAAGCGATTCTGCGAAGCAATGTGAACACTTCTGTTTCCCAGGCACAGAGAAGGTGCTAGCAGGGAATTCTCTGCCTGCCTTTCCCCAGTGCTCTGCAAGCTCTCCAGGACAACATAAAATCTGGGGCTCTGTGCTTTCTTTCCTTCTGAACAAGTGTTACTGTTTTCTGCACAAAAGCGATACTGCTAAGAAATGTGAACACTTCTGTTTCCCAGGCACAGAGAAGGTGCTAGCAGGGAATTCTCTGCCTGCTTTTCCCCAGTGCTCTGCAAGCTCTCCAGGACAACATAGAATCTGGGGCTCTGTGCTTTCTTTCGTTCTGAACAAGTGTTACTGTTTTCTGCACAAAAGCGATTCTGCGAAGGAATGTGAACAGGCACAGAGAAGGTGCTAGCAGGGAATTCCCTGCCTGCCTTTCCCCAGTGCTCTGCAAGCTCTCCAGGACAACATAGAATCTGGGGCTCTGTGCTTTCTTTCGTTCTGAACAAGTGTTATTGTTTTCTGCACAAAAGCGATTCTGCGAAGCAATGTGAACACTTCTGCTTCCCAGGCACAGAGAAGGTGCTAGCAGGGAATTCTCTGCCTGCTTTTCCCCAGTGCTCTGCAAGCTCTCCAGGACAACATAAAATCTGGGGCTCTGTGCTTTCTTTCGTCTGAACAAGTGTTACTGTTTTCTGCACAAAAGCGATTCTGCGAAGCAATGTGAACAGGCACAGAGAAGGTGCTAGCAGGGAATTCTCTGCCTGCCTTTCCCCAGTGCTCTGCAAGCTCTCCAGGACAACATAAAATCTGGGGCTCTGTGCTTTCTTTCGTTCTGAACAAGTGTTACTGTTGTCTGCACAAAAGCGATTCTGCGAAGCAATGTGAACACTTCTGTTTCCCAGGCACAGAGAAGGTGCTAGCAGGGAATTCTCTGCCTGCTTTTCCCCAGTACTCTGCAAGCTCTCCAGCACAACATAAAATCTGGGGCTCTGTGCTTTCTTTCCTTCTGAACAAGTGTTACTGTTTTCTGCACAAAAGCGATACTGCTAAGAAATGTGAACACTTCTGTTTCCCAGGCACAGAGAAGGTGCTAGCAGGGAATTCTCTGCCTGCCTTTCCCCAGTGCTCTGCAAGCTCTCCAGGACAACAGCAAATCTGGGGCTCTGTGCTTTCTTTCGTTCTGAACAAGTGTTAGTGTTTTCTGCACAAAAGCGATTCTGCAAAGCAATGTGAAGACTTCTGCTTCGCAGGCACAGAGAAGGTGCTAGCAGGGAATTCTCTGCCTGCCTTTCCCCAGTGCTCTGCAAGCTCTCCAGCACAACATAAAATCTGGGGCTCTGTGCTTTCTTTCGTCTGAACAAGTGTTACTGTTTTCTGCACAAAAGCGATTCTGCGAAGCAATGTGAACAGGCACAGAGAAGGTGCTAGCAGGGAATTCTCTGCCTGCCTTTCCCCAGTGCTCTGCAAGCTCTCCAGGACAACAGCAAATCTGGGGCTCTGTGCTTTCTTTCGTTCTGAACAAGTGTTAGTGTTTTCTGCACAAAAGCGATTCTGCGAAGCAATGTGAAGACCTCTGCTTCCCAGGCACAGAGAAGGTGCTAGCAGGGAATTCTCTGCCTGCCTTTCCCCAGTGCTCTGCAAGCTCTCCAGGACAACATAAAATCTGGGGCTCTGTGCTTTCTTTCGTTCTGAACAAGTGTTACTGTTTTCTGCAGAAAAGTGATTCTGCGAAGCAATGTGAACACTTCTGCTTCCCAGGCACATAGAAGGTGCTAGCAGGGAATTCTCTGCCTGCCTTTCCCTAGTGCTCTGCAAGCTCTCCAGGACAACATAAAATCTGGGGCTCTGTGCTTTCTTTCGTCTGAACAAGTGTTACTGTTTTCTGCACAAAAGCGATTCTGCGAAGCAATGTGAACAGGCACAGAGAAGGTGCTAGCAGGGAATTCTCCGCCTGCCTTTCCCCAGTGCTCTGCAAGCTCTCCAGGACAACATAAAATCTGGGATCTGTGCTTTCTTTCGTTCTGAACAAGTGTTACTGTTTTCTGCACAAAAGCGATTCTGCGAAGCAATGTGAACACTTCTGCTTCCCAGGCACAGAGAAGGTGCTAGCAGGGAATTCTCTGCCTGCTTTTCCCCAGTGCTCTGCAAGCTCTCCAGGACAACATAAAATCTGGGGCTCTGTGCTTTCTTTTGTTCTGAACAAGTGTTACTGTTTTCTGCACAAAAGCGATTCTGCGAAGCAATGGGAACACTTCTGTTTCCCAGGCACAGAGAAGGTGCTAGCAGGGAATTCTCTGCCTGCTTTTCCCCAGTGCTCTGCAAGCTCTCCAGGACAACATAAAATCTGGGGCTCTGTGCTTTCTTTCGTTCTGAACAAGTGTTACTGTTTTCTGCACAAAAGCGATTCTGCTAAGAAATGTGAAGACTTCTGCTTCCCAGGCACAGAGAAGGTGCTAGCAGGGAATTCTCTGCCTGCCTTTCCCCAGTGCTCTGCAAGCTCTCCAGGACAACATAAAAGCTGGGGCTCTGTGCTTTCTTTCGTTCTAAACAAGTGTTAGTGTTTTCTGCACAAAAGCGATTCTGCGAAGCAATGTGAACACTTCTGCTTCCCAGGCACAGAGAAGGTGCTAGCAGGGAATTCTCTGCCTGCCTTTCCCCAGTACTCTGCAAGCTCTCCAGGACAACAGCAGATCTGGGGCTCTGTGCTTTCTTTCATTCTGAACAAGTGTTACTGTTTTCTGCACAAAAGCGATTCTGCCAAGCAATGGGAACACTTCTGTTTCCCAGGCACAGAGAAGGTGCTAGCAGGGAATTCTCTGCCTGCTTTTCCCCAGTACTCTGCAAGCTCTCCAGGACAACAGCAGATCTGGGGCTCTGTGCTTTCTTTCGTTCTAAACAAGTGTTAGTGTTTTCTGCACAAAAGCGATTCTGCCAAGCAATGTGAACACTTCTGCTTCCCAGGCAAAGAGAAGGTGCTAGCAGGAAATTCTCTGCCTGCCTTTCCCCAGTGCTCTGCAAGCTCTCCAGGACAACATAAAATCTGGGGCTCTGTGCTTTCTTTCGTTCTGAACAAGTGTTACTGTTTTCTGCAGAAAAGTGATTCTGCGAAGCAATGTGAACACTTCTGCTTCCCAGGCACAGAGAAGGTGCTAGCAGGGAATTCTCTGCCTGCCTTTCCCCAGTGCTCTGCAAGCTCTCCAGCACAACATAAAATCTGGTGCTCTGTGCTTTCTTTCGTCTGAACAAGTGTTACTGTTTTCTGCACAAAAGCGATTCTGCGAAGCAATGTGAACAGGCACAGAGAAGGTGCTAGCAGGGAATTCTCTGCCTGCCTTTCCCCAGTGCTCTGCAAGCTCTCCAGGACAACATAAAATCTGGGATCTGTGCTTTCTTTCGTTCTGAACAAGTGTTACTGTTGTCTGCACAAAAGCGATTCTGCGAAGCAATGTGAAGACTTCTGCTTCCCAGGCACAGAGAAGGTGCTAGCAGGGAATTCTCTGCCTGCTTTTCCCCAGTGCTCTGCAAGCTCTCCAGGACAACATAAAATCTGGGGCTCTGTGCTTTCTTTTGTTCTGAACAAGTGTTATTGTTTTCTGCACAAAAGCGATTCTGCGAAGCAATATGAACACTTCTGTTTCCCAGGCACAGAGAAGGTGCTAGCAGGGAATTCTCTGCCTGCTTTTCCCCAGTGCTCTGCAAGCTCTCCAGGACAACATAAAATCTGGGGCTCTGTGCTTTCTTTCGTTCTGAACAAGTGTTACTGTTTTCTGCAAAAAAGCGATTCTGCGAAGCAATGTGAACAGGCACAGAGAAGGTGCTAGCAGGGAATTCTCGGCCTGCCTTTCCCCAGTGCTCTGCAAGCTCTCCAGCACAACAGCAAATCTGGGGCTCTGTGCTTTGTTTCGTTCTGAACAAGTGTTACTGTTTTCTGCACAAAAGCGATTCTGCCAAGCAATGGGAACACTTCTGTTTCCCAGGCACAGAGAAGGTGCTAGCAGGGAATTCTCTGCCTGCTTTTCCCCAGTACTCTGCAAGCTCTCCAGGACAACAGCAGATCTGGGGCTCTGTGCTTTCTTTCGTTCTGAACAAGTGTTACTGTTTTCTGCACAAAAGCGATTCTGCGAAGCAATGTGAACAGGCACAGAGAAGGTGCTAGCAGGTAATTGTCTGCCTGCGTTTCCCCAGTGCTCTGCAAGCTCTCCAGGACAACATAAAATCTGGGGCTCTGTGCTTTCTTTCGTTCTGAACAAGTGTTAGTGTTTTCTGCACAAAAGCGATTCTGCGAAGCAATGTGAACACTTCTGCTTCCCAGGCACAGAGAAGGTGCTAGCAGGGAATTCTCTTCCTGCTTTTCCCCAGTACTCTGCAAGCTCTCCAGCACAACATAAAATCTGGGGCTCTGTGCTTTCTTTCGTTCTGAACAAGTGTTAGTGTTTTCTGCACAAAAGCGATACTGCTAAGAAATGTGAACACTTCCGTTTCCCAGGCACAGAGAAGGTGCTAGCAGGGAATTCTCTGCCTGCCTTTCCCCAGTGCTCTGCAAGCTCTCCAGGACAACATAAAATCTGGGGCTCTGTGCTTTCTTTCATTCTGAACAAGTGTTACTGTTTTCTGCACAAAAGCGATTCTGCGAAGCAATGTGAACACTTCTGCTTCCCAGGCAAAGAGAAGGTGCTAGCAGGGAATTCTCTGCCTGCTTTTCCCCAGTGCTCTGCAAGCTCTCCAGGACAACATAAAATCTGGGGCTCTGTGCTTTCTTTCGTTCTGAACAAGTGTTACTGTTTTCTGCACAAAAGCGATTCTGCGAAGCAATGTGAACACTTCTGTTTCCCAGGCACAGAGAAGGTGCTAGCAGGGAATTCTCTGCCTGCCTTTCCCCAGTGCTCTGCAAGCTCTCCAGGACAACATAAAATCTGGGGCTCTGTGCTTTCTTTCCTTCTGAACAAGTGTTACTGTTTTCTGCACAAAAGCGATACTGCTAAGAAATGTGAACACTTCTGTTTCCCAGGCACAGAGAAGGTGCTAGCAGGGAATTCTCTGCCTGCTTTTCCCCAGTGCTCTGCAAGCTCTCCAGGACAACATAGAATCTGGGGCTCTGTGCTTTCTTTCGTTCTGAACAAGTGTTACTGTTTTCTGCACAAAAGCGATTCTGCGAAGCAATGTGAACAGGCACAGAGAAGGTGCTAGCAGGGAATTCCCTGCCTGCCTTTCCCCAGTGCTCTGCAAGCTCTCCAGGACAACATAGAATCTGGGGCTCTGTGCTTTCTTTCGTTCTGAACAAGTGTTATTGTTTTCTGCACAAAAGCGATTCTGCGAAGCAATGTGAACACTTCTGCTTCCCAGGCACAGAGAAGGTGCTAGCAGGGAATTCTCTGCCTGCTTTTCCCCAGTGCTCTGCAAGCTCTCCAGGACAACATAAAATCTGGGGCTCTGTGCTTTCTTTCGTCTGAACAAGTGTTACTGTTTTCTGCACAAAAGCGATTCTGCGAAGCAATGTGAACAGGCACAGAGAAGGTGCTAGCAGGGAATTCTCTGCCTGCCTTTCCCCAGTGCTCTGCAAGCTCTCCAGGACAACATAAAATCTGGGGCTCTGTGCTTTCTTTCGTTCTGAACAAGTGTTACTGTTGTCTGCACAAAAGCGATTCTGCGAAGCAATGTGAACACTTCTGTTTCCCAGGCACAGAGAAGGTGCTAGCAGGGAATTCTCTGCCTGCTTTTCCCCAGTACTCTGCAAGCTCTCCAGCACAACATAAAATCTGGGGCTCTGTGCTTTCTTTCCTTCTGAACAAGTGTTACTGTTTTCTGCACAAAAGCGATACTGCTAAGAAATGTGAACACTTCTGTTTCCCAGGCACAGAGAAGGTGCTAGCAGGGAATTCTCTGCCTGCCTTTCCCCAGTGCTCTGCAAGCTCTCCAGGACAACAGCAAATCTGGGGCTCTGTGCTTTCTTTCGTTCTGAACAAGTGTTAGTGTTTTCTGCACAAAAGCGATTCTGCGAAGCAATGTGAAGACTTCTGCTTCGCAGGCACAGAGAAGGTGCTAGCAGGGAATTCTCTGCCTGCCTTTCCCCAGTGCTCTGCAAGCTCTCCAGCACAACATAAAATCTGGGGCTCTGTGCTTTCTTTCGTCTGAACAAGTGTTACTGTTTTCTGCACAAAAGCGATTCTGCGAAGCAATGTGAACAGGCACAGAGAAGGTGCTAGCAGGGAATTCTCTGCCTGCCTTTCCCCAGTGCTCTGCAAGCTCTCCAGGACAACAGCAAATCTGGGGCTCTGTGCTTTCTTTCGTTCTGAACAAGTGTTAGTGTTTTCTGCACAAAAGCGATTCTGCGAAGCAATGTGAAGACTTCTGCTTCCCAGGCACAGAGAAGGTGCTAGCAGGGAATTCTCTGCCTGCCTTTCCCCAGTGCTCTGCAAGCTCTCCAGGACAACATAAAATCTGGGGCTCTGTGCTTTCTTTCGTTCTGAACAAGTGTTACTGTTTTCTGCAGAAAAGTGATTCTGCGAAGCAATGTGAACACTTCTGCTTCCCAGGCACATAGAAGGTGCTAGCAGGGAATTCTCTGCCTGCCTTTCCCTAGTGCTCTGCAAGCTCTCCAGGACAACATAAAATCTGGGGCTCTGTGCTTTCTTTCGTCTGAACAAGTGTTACTGTTTTCTGCACAAAAGCGATTCTGCGAAGCAATGTGAACAGGCACAGAGAAGGTGCTAGCAGGGAATTCTCTGCCTGCCTTTCCCCAGTGCTCTGCAAGCTCTCCAGGACAACATAAAATCTGGGCTCTGTGCTTTCTTTCGTTCTGAACAAGTGTTACTGTTTTCTGCACAAAAGCGATTCTGCGAAGCAATGTGAAGACTTCTGCTTCCCAGGCACAGAGAAGGTGCTAGCAGGGAATTCTCTGCCTGCTTTTCCCCAGTGCTCTGCAAGCTCTCCAGGACAACATAAAATCTGGGGCTCTGTGCTTTCTTTTGTTCTGAACAAGTGTTACTGTTTTCTGCACAAAAGCGATTCTGCGAAGCAATGGGAACACTTCTGTTTCCCAGGCACAGAGAAGGTGCTAGCAGGGAATTCTCTGCCTGCTTTTCCCCAGTGCTCTGCAAGCTCTCCAGGACAACATAAAATCTGGGGCTCTGTGCTTTCTTTCATTCTGAACAAGTGTTACTGTTTTCTGCACAAAAGCGATACTGCTAGGAAATGTGAACACTTCTGTTTCCCAGGCACAGAGAAGGTGCTAGCAGGGAATTCTCTGCCTGCTTTTCCCCAGTGCTCTGCAAGCTCTCCAGGACAACATAAAATCTGGGGCTCTGTGCTTTCTTTCGTTCTGAACAAGTGTTACTGTTTTCTGCACAAAAGCGATTCTGCGAAGCAATGTGAACACTTCTGTTTCCCAGGCACAGAGAAGGTGCTAGCAGGGAATTCTCTGCCTGCCTTTCCCCAGTGCTCTGCAAGCTCTCCAGGACAACAGCAGATCTGGGGCTCTGTGCTTTCTTTCGTTCTGAACAAGTGTTACTGTTTTCTGCACAAAAGCGATTCTGCGAAGCAATGTGAACAGGCACAGAGAAGGTGCTAGCAGGGAATTCTCTGCCTGCCTTTCCCCAGTGCTCTGCAAGCTCTCCAGCTCAACATAAAATCTGGTGCTCTGTGCTTTATTTCGTCTGAACAAGTGTTACTGTTTTCTGCACAAAAGCGATTCTGCGAAGCAATGTGAACAGGCACAGAGAAGGTGCTAGCAGGGAATTCTCTGCCTGCTTTTCCCCAGTGCTCTGCAAGCTCTCCAGGACAACATAAAATCTGGGGCTCTGTGCTTTCTTTCGTTCTGAACAAGTGTTACTGTTTTCTGCACAAAAGCGATTCTGCGAAGCAATGTGAACACTTCTGTTTCCCAGGCACAGAGAAGGTGCTAGCAGGGAATTCTCTGCCTGCCTTTCCCCAGTGCTCTGCAAGCTCTCCAGGACAACATAAAATCTGGGGCTCTGTGCTTTCTTTCCTTCTGAACAAGTGTTACTGTTTTCTGCACAAAAGCGATACTGCTAAGAAATGTGAACACTTCTGTTTCCCAGGCACAGAGAAGGTGCTAGCAGGGAATTCTCTGCCTGCTTTTCCCCAGTGCTCTGCAAGCTCTCCAGGACAACATAGAATCTGGGGCTCTGTGCTTTCTTTCGTTCTGAACAAGTGTTACTGTTTTCTGCACAAAAGCGATTCTGCGAAGCAATGTGAACAGGCACAGAGAAGGTGCTAGCAGGGAATTCCCTGCCTGCCTTTCCCCAGTGCTCTGCAAGCTCTCCAGGACAACATAGAATCTGGGGCTCTGTGCTTTCTTTCGTTCTGAACAAGTGTTATTGTTTTCTGCACAAAAGCGATTCTGCGAAGCAATGTGAACACTTCTGCTTCCCAGGCACAGAGAAGGTGCTAGCAGGGAATTCTCTGCCTGCTTTTCCCCAGTGCTCTGCAAGCTCTCCAGGACAACATAAAATCTGGGGCTCTGTGCTTTCTTTCGTCTGAACAAGTGTTACTGTTTTCTGCACAAAAGCGATTCTGCGAAGCAATGTGAACAGGCACAGAGAAGGTGCTAGCAGGGAATTCTCTGCCTGCCTTTCCCCAGTGCTCTGCAAGCTCTCCAGGACAACATAAAATCTGGGGCTCTGTGCTTTCTTTCGTTCTGAACAAGTGTTACTGTTGTCTGCACAAAAGCGATTCTGCGAAGCAATGTGAACACTTCTGTTTCCCAGGCACAGAGAAGGTGCTAGCAGGGAATTCTCTGCCTGCTTTTCCCCAGTACTCTGCAAGCTCTCCAGCACAACATAAAATCTGGGGCTCTGTGCTTTCTTTCCTTCTGAACAAGTGTTACTGTTTTCTGCACAAAAGCGATACTGCTAAGAAATGTGAACACTTCTGTTTCCCAGGCACAGAGAAGGTGCTAGCAGGGAATTCTCTGCCTGCCTTTCCCCAGTGCTCTGCAAGCTCTCCAGGACAACAGCAAATCTGGGGCTCTGTGCTTTCTTTCGTTCTGAACAAGTGTTAGTGTTTTCTGCACAAAAGCGATTCTGCGAAGCAATGTGAAGACTTCTGCTTCGCAGGCACAGAGAAGGTGCTAGCAGGGAATTCTCTGCCTGCCTTTCCCCAGTGCTCTGCAAGCTCTCCAGCACAACATAAAATCTGGGGCTCTGTGCTTTCTTTCGTCTGAACAAGTGTTACTGTTTTCTGCACAAAAGCGATTCTGCGAAGCAATGTGAACAGGCACAGAGAAGGTGCTAGCAGGGAATTCTCTGCCTGCCTTTCCCCAGTGCTCTGCAAGCTCTCCAGGACAACAGCAAATCTGGGGCTCTGTGCTTTCTTTCGTTCTGAACAAGTGTTAGTGTTTTCTGCACAAAAGCGATTCTGCGAAGCAATGTGAAGACTTCTGCTTCCCAGGCACAGAGAAGGTGCTAGCAGGGAATTCTCTGCCTGCCTTTCCCCAGTGCTCTGCAAGCTCTCCAGGACAACATAAAATCTGGGGCTCTGTGCTTTCTTTCGTTCTGAACAAGTGTTACTGTTTTCTGCAGAAAAGTGATTCTGCGAAGCAATGTGAACACTTCTGCTTCCCAGGCACATAGAAGGTGCTAGCAGGGAATTCTCTGCCTGCCTTTCCCTAGTGCTCTGCAAGCTCTCCAGGACAACATAAAATCTGGGGCTCTGTGCTTTCTTTCGTCTGAACAAGTGTTACTGTTTTCTGCACAAAAGCGATTCTGCGAAGCAATGTGAACAGGCACAGAGAAGGTGCTAGCAGGGAATTCTCTGCCTGCCTTTCCCCAGTGCTCTGCAAGCTCTCCAGGACAACATAAAATCTGGGCTCTGTGCTTTCTTTCGTTCTGAACAAGTGTTACTGTTTTCTGCACAAAAGCGATTCTGCGAAGCAATGTGAAGACTTCTGCTTCCCAGGCACAGAGAAGGTGCTAGCAGGGAATTCTCTGCCTGCTTTTCCCCAGTGCTCTGCAAGCTCTCCAGGACAACATAAAATCTGGGGCTCTGTGCTTTCTTTTGTTCTGAAGAAGTGTTACTGTTTTCTGCACAAAAGCGATTCTGCGAAGCAATGGGAACACTTCTGTTTCCCAGGCACAGAGAAGGTGCTAGCAGGGAATTCTCTGCCTGCTTTTCCCCAGTGCTCTGCAAGCTCTCCAGGACAACATAAAATCTGGGGCTCTGTGCTTTCTTTCGTTCTGAACAAGTGTTACTGTTTTCTGCACAAAAGCGATACTGCTAGGAAATGTGAACACTTCTGTTTCCCAGGCACAGAGAAGGTGCTAGCAGGGAATTCTCTGCCTGCTTTTCCCCAGTGCTCTGCAAGCTCTCCAGGACAACATAAAATCTGGGGCTCTGTGCTTTCTTTCGTTCTGAACAAGTGTTACTGTTTTCTGCACAAAAGCGATTCTGCGAAGCAATGTGAACACTTCTGTTTCCCAGGCACAGAGAAGGTGCTAGCAGGGAATTCTCTGCCTGCCTTTCCCCAGTGCTCTGCAAGCTCTCCAGGACAACAGCAGATCTGGGGCTCTGTGCTTTCTTTCGTTCTGAACAAGTGTTACTGTTTTCTGCACAAAAGCGATTCTGCGAAGCAATGTGAACAGGCACAGAGAAGGTGCTAGCAGGGAATTCTCTGCCTGCCTTTCCCCAGTGCTCTGCAAGCTCTCCAGCTCAACATAAAATCTGGTGCTCTGTGCTTTATTTCGTCTGAACAAGTGTTACTGTTTTCTGCACAAAAGCGATTCTGCGAAGCAATGTGAACAGGCACAGAGAAGGTGCTAGCAGGGAATTCTCCGCCTGCCTTTCCCCAGTGCTCTGCAAGCTCTCCAGGACCACATAAAATCTGGGGCTCTGTGCTTTCTTTCGTTCTGAACAAGTGTTACTGTTTTCTGCACAAAAGCGATTCTGCGAAGCAATGTGAACACTTCTGTTTCCCAGGCACAGAGAAGGTGCTAGCAGGGAATTCTCTGCCTGCTTTTCCCCAGTGCTCTGCAAGCTCTCCAGGACAACATAAAATCTGGGGCTCTGTGCTTTCTTTTGTTCTGAACAAGTGTTACTGTTTTCTGCACAAAAGCGATTCTGGGAAGGAATATGAACAGGCACAGAGAAGGTGCTAGCAGGGAATTCTCTGCCTGCCTTTCCCCAGTGCTCTGCAAGCTGTCCAGGACAACAGCAAATCTGGGGCTCTGTGCTTTGTTTCGTTCTGAACAAGTGTTACTGTTTTCTGCACAAAAGCGATTCTGCGAAGCAATGGGAACACTTCTGTTTCCCAGGCACAGAGAAGGTGCTAGCAGGGAATTCTCTGCCTGCCTTTCCCCAGTGCTCTGCAAGCTCTCCAGGACAACAGCAGATCTGGGGCTCTGTGCTTTCTTTCGTTCTGAACAAGTGTTACTGTTTTCTGCACAAAAGCGATTCTGCGAAGCAATGTGAACAGGCACAGAGAAGGTGCTAGCAGGGAATTGTCTGCCTGCCTTTCCCCAGTGCTCTGCAAGCTCTCCAGGACAACATAAAATCTGGGGCTCTGTGCTTTCTTTCGTTCTGAACAAGTGTTACTGTTTTCTGCACAAAAGCGATTCTGCGAAGCAATGTGAACACTTCTGTTTCCCAGGCACAGAGAAGGTGCTAGCAGGGAATTCTCTGCCTGCCTTTCCCCAGTGCTCTGCAAGCTCTCCAGGACAACATAAAATCTGGGGCTCTGTGCTTTCTTTCGTTCTGAACAAGTGTTACTGTTTTCTGCACAAAAGCGATTCTGCGAAGCAATGTGAACAGGCACAGAGAAGGTGCTAGCAGGGAATTGTCTGCCTGCGTTTCCCCAGTGCTCTGCAAGCTCTCCAGGACAACATAAAATCTGGGGCTCTGTGCTTTCTTTCGTCTGAACAAGTGTTACTGTTTTCTGCACAAAAGCGATTCTGCGAAGCAATGTGAACAGGCACAGAGAAGGTGCTAGCAGGGAATTCTCTGCCTGCCTTTCCCCAGTGCTCTGCAAGCTCTCCAGGACAACATAAAATCTGGGGCTCTGTGCTTTCTTTCGTTCTGAACAAGTGTTACTGTTGTCTGCACAAAAGCGATTCTGCGAAGCAATGTGAACACTTCTGTTTCCCAGGCACAGAGAAGGTGCTAGCAGGGAATTCTCTGCCTGCTTTTCCCCAGTACTCTGCAAGCTCTCCAGCACAACATAAAATCTGGGGCTCTGTGCTTTCTTTCCTTCTGAACAAGTGTTACTGTTTTCTGCACAAAAGCGATACTGCTAAGAAATGTGAACACTTCTGTTTCCCAGGCACAGAGAAGGTGCTAGCAGGGAATTCTCTGCCTGCCTTTCCCCAGTGCTCTGCAAGCTCTCCAGGACAACAGCAAATCTGGGGCTCTGTGCTTTCTTTTGTTGTGAACAAGTGTTAGTGTTTTCTGCACAAAAGCGATTCTGCGAAGCAATGTGAAGACTTCTGCTTCGCAGGCACAGAGAAGGTGCTAGCAGGGAATTCTCTGCCTGCCTTTCCCCAGTGCTCTGCAAGCTCTCCAGCACAACATAAAATCTGGGGCTCTGTGCTTTCTTTCGTCTGAACAAGTGTTACTGTTTTCTGCACAAAAGCGATTCTGCGAAGCAATGTGAACAGGCACAGAGAAGGTGCTAGCAGGGAATTCTCTGCCTGCCTTTCCCCAGTGCTCTGCAAGCTCTCCAGGACAACATAAAATCTGGGGCTCTGTGCTTTCTTTCGTTCTGAACAAGTGTTACTGTTTTCTGCACAAAAGCGATTCTGCGAAGCAATGGGAACACTTCTCTTTCCCAGGCACAGAGAAGGTGCTAGCAGGGAATTCTCTGCCTGCCTTTCCCCAGTGCTCTGCAAGCTCTCCAGGACAACATAAAATCTGGGGCTCTGTGCTTTCTTTCGTTCTGAACAAGTGTTACTGTTGTCTGCACAAAAGCGATTCTGCGAAGCAATGTGAACACTTCTGTTTCCCAGGCACAGAGAAGGTGCTAGCAGGGAATTCTCTGCCTGCTTTTCCCCAGTACTCTGCAAGCTCTCCAGCACAACATAAAATCTGGGGCTCTGTGCTTTCTTTCCTTCTGAACAAGTGTTACTGTTTTCTGCACAAAAGCGATACTGCTAAGAAATGTGAACACTTCTGTTTCCCAGGCACAGAGAAGGTGCTAGCAGGGAATTCTCTGCCTGCCTTTCCCCAGTGCTCTGCAAGCTCTCCAGGACAACAGCAAATCTGGGGCTCTGTGCTTTGTTTCGTTCTGAACAAGTGTTACTGTTTTCTGCACAAAAGCGATTCTGCGAAGCAATGGGAACACTTCTGTTTCCCAGGCACAGAGAAGGTGCTAGCAGGGAATTCTCTGCCTGCTTTTTCCCAGTACTCTGCAAGCTCTCCAGGACAACATAAAATCTGGGGCTCTGTGCTTTCTTTCGTTCTGAACAAGTGTTACTGTTTTCTGCACAAAAGCGATTCTGCGAAGCAATGTGAACAGGCACAGAGAAGGTGCTAGCAGGGAATTGTCTGCCTGCGTTTCCCCAGTGCTCTGCAAGCTCTCCAGGACAACATAAAATCTGGGGCTCTGTGCTTTCTTTCGTCTGAACAAGTGTTACTGTTTTCTGCACAAAAGCGATTCTGCGAAGCAATGTGAACAGGCACAGAGAAGGTGCTAGCAGGGAATTCTCTGCCTGCCTTTCCCCAGTGCTCTGCAAGCTCTCCAGGACAACAGCAAATCTGGGGCTCTGTGCTTTCTTTCGTTCTGAACAAGTGTTAGTGTTTTCTGCACAAAAGCGATTCTGCGAAGCAATGTGAAGACTTCTGCTTCCCAGGCACAGAGAAGGTGCTAGCAGGGAATTCTCTGCCTGCCTTTCCCCAGTGCTCTGCAAGCTCTCCAGGACAACATAAAATCTGGGGCTCTGTGCTTTCTTTCGTTCTGAACAAGTGTTACTGTTTTCTGCAGAAAAGTGATTCTGCGAAGCAATGTGAACACTTCTGCTTCCCAGGCACATAGAAGGTGCTAGCAGGGAATTCTCTGCCTGCCTTTCCCTAGTGCTCTGCAAGCTCTCCAGGACAACAGCAGATCTGGGGCTCTGTGCTTTCTTTCGTCTGAACAAGTGTTACTGTTTTCTGCACAAAAGCGATTCTGCGAAGCAATGTGAACAGGCACAGAGAAGGTGCTAGCAGGGAATTCTCTGCCTGCCTTTCCCCAGTGCTCTGCAAGCTCTCCAGGACAACATAAAATCTGGGATCTGTGCTTTCTTTCGTTCTGAACAAGTGTTACTGTTTTCTGCACAAAAGCGATTCTGCGAAGCAATGTGAAGACTTCTGCTTCCCAGGCACAGAGAAGGTGCTAGCAGGGAATTCTCTGCCTGCTTTTCCCCAGTGCTCTGCAAGCTCTCCAGGACAACATAAAATCTGGGGCTCTGTGCTTTCTTTTGTTCTGAACAAGTGTTACTGTTTTCTGCACAAAAGCGATTCTGCGAAGCAATGGGAACACTTCTGTTTCCCAGGCACAGAGAAGGTGCTAGCAGGGAATTCTCTGCCTGCTTTTCCCCAGTGCTCTGCAAGCTCTCCAGGACAACATAAAATCTGGGGCTCTGTGCTTTCTTTCGTTCTGAACAAGTGTTACTGTTTTCTGCACAAAAGCGATACTGCTAGGAAATGTGAACACTTCTGTTTCCCAGGCACAGAGAAGGTGCTAGCAGGGAATTCTCTGCCTGCTTTTCCCCAGTGCTCTGCAAGCTCTCCAGGACAACATAAAATCTGGGGCTCTGTGCTTTCTTTCGTTCTGAACAAGTGTTACTGTTTTCTGCACAAAAGCGATTCTGCGAAGCAATGTGAACACTTCTGTTTCCCAGGCACAGAGAAGGTGCTAGCAGGGAATTCTCTGCCTGCCTTTCCCCAGTGCTCTGCAAGCTCTCCAGGACAACAGCAGATCTGGGGCTCTGTGCTTTCTTTCGTTCTGAACAAGTGTTACTGTTTTCTGCACAAAAGCGATTCTGCGAAGCAATGTGAACAGGCACAGAGAAGGTGCTAGCAGGGAATTCTCTGCCTGCCTTTCCCCAGTGCTCTGCAAGCTCTCCAGCTCAACATAAAATCTGGTGCTCTGTGCTTTCTTTCGTCTGAACAAGTGTTACTGTTTTCTGCACAAAAGCGATTCTGCGAAGCAATGTGAACAGGCACAGAGAAGGTGCTAGCAGGGAATTCTCTGCCTGCCTTTCCCCAGTGCTCTGCAAGCTGTCCAGGACAACAGCAAATCTGGGGCTCTGTGCTTTGTTTCGTTCTGAACAAGTGTTACTGTTTTCTGCACAAAAGCGATTCTGCGAAGCAATGGGAACACTTCTGTTTCCCAGGCACAGAGAAGGTGCTAGCAGGGAATTCTCTGCCTGCCTTTCCCCAGTGCTCTGCAAGCTCTCCAGGACAACAGCAGATCTGGGGCTCTGTGCTTTCTTTCGTTCTGAACAAGTGTTACTGTTTTCTGCACAAAAGCGATTCTGCGAAGCAATGTGAACAGGCACAGAGAAGGTGCTAGCAGGGAATTGTCTGCCTGCCTTTCCCCAGTGCTCTGCAAGCTCTCCAGGACAACATAAAATCTGGGGCTCTGTGCTTTCTTTCGTTCTGAACAAGTGTTACTGTTTTCTGCACAAAAGCGATTCTGCGAAGCAATGTGAACACTTCTGTTTCCCAGGCACAGAGAAGGTGCTAGCAGGGAATTCTCTGCCTGCCTTTCCCCAGTGCTCTGCAAGCTCTCCAGGACAACAGCAGATCTGGGGCTCTGTGCTTTCTTTCGTTCTGAACAAGTGTTACTGTTTTCTGCACAAAAGCGATTCTGCGAAGCAATGTGAACAGGCACAGAGAAGGTGCTAGCAGGGAATTGTCTGCCTGCGTTTCCCCAGTGCTCTGCAAGCTCTCCAGGACAACATAAAATCTGGGGCTCTGTGCTTTCTTTCGTCTGAACAAGTGTTACTGTTGTCTGCACAAAAGCGATTCTGCGAAGCAATGTGAACACTTCTGTTTCCCAGGCACAGAGAAGGTGCTAGCAGGGAATTCTCTGCCTGCTTTTCCCCAGTACTCTGCAAGCTCTCCAGCACAACATAAAATCTGGGGCTCTGTGCTTTCTTTCCTTCTGAACAAGTGTTACTGTTTTCTGCACAAAAGCGATACTGCTAAGAAATGTGAACACTTCTGTTTCCCAGGCACAGAGAAGGTGCTAGCAGGGAATTCTCTGCCTGCCTTTCCCCAGTGCTCTGCAAGCTCTCCAGGACAACAGCAAATCTGGGGCTCTGTGCTTTCTTTTGTTGTGAACAAGTGTTAGTGTTTTCTGCACAAAAGCGATTCTGCGAAGCAATGTGAAGACTTCTGCTTCGCAGGCACAGAGAAGGTGCTAGCAGGGAATTCTCTGCCTGCCTTTCCCCAGTGCTCTGCAAGCTCTCCAGCACAACATAAAATCTGGGGCTCTGTGCTTTCTTTCGTCTGAACAAGTGTTACTGTTTTCTGCACAAAAGCGATTCTGCGAAGCAATGTGAACAGGCACAGAGAAGGTGCTAGCAGGGAATTCTCTGCCTGCCTTTCCCCAGTGCTCTGCAAGCTCTCCAGGACAACATAAAATCTGGGGCTCTGTGCTTTCTTTCGTTCTGAACAAGTGTTACTGTTTTCTGCACAAAAGCGATTCTGCGAAGCAATGGGAACACTTCTCTTTCCCAGGCACAGAGAAGGTGCTAGCAGGGAATTCTCTGCCTGCCTTTCCCCAGTGCTCTGCAAGCTCTCCAGGACAACATAAAATCTGGGGCTCTGTGCTTTCTTTCGTTCTGAACAAGTGTTACTGTTGTCTGCACAAAAGCGATTCTGCGAAGCAATGTGAACACTTCTGTTTCCCAGGCACAGAGAAGGTGCTAGCAGGGAATTCTCTGCCTGCTTTTCCCCAGTACTCTGCAAGCTCTCCAGCACAACATAAAATCTGGGGCTCTGTGCTTTCTTTCCTTCTGAACAAGTGTTACTGTTTTCTGCACAAAAGCGATACTGCTAAGAAATGTGAACACTTCTGTTTCCCAGGCACAGAGAAGGTGCTAGCAGGGAATTCTCTGCCTGCCTTTCCCCAGTGCTCTGCAAGCTCTCCAGGACAACAGCAAATCTGGGGCTCTGTGCTTTGTTTCGTTCTGAACAAGTGTTACTGTTTTCTGCACAAAAGCGATTCTGCGAAGCAATGGGAACACTTCTGTTTCCCAGGCACAGAGAAGGTGCTAGCAGGGAATTCTCTGCCTGCTTTTTTCCAGTACTCTGCAAGCTCTCCAGGACAACATAAAATCTGGGGCTCTGTGCTTTCTTTCGTTCTGAACAAGTGTTACTGTTTTCTGCACAAAAGCG